>NC_069506.1:8546961-8711961 GCF_027579735.1 Bombina bombina | reverse complement strand
AGCTGGAGCACTGTCTGTCTGTACTAACATACTAACATTATTATTATTATTATTATTATTATTATTATTATTATTATTATTATTATTATTATTATTATTGTTATTAGCTGGAGCACTGTCTGCCTGTACTAATATACTAACATTATTATTATTATTATTATTGTTATTAGCTGGAGCACTGTCTGTCTGTACTAACATACTAACATTATTATTATTATTATTATTGTTATTAGCTGGAGCACTGTCTGTCTGTACTAACATACTAACATTATTATTATTATTATTATTATTGTTATTAGCTGGAGCACTGTCTGTCTGTACTAACATGCTAACATTATTATTATTATTATTATTATTATTATTATTATTATTATTGTTGTTAGCTGGAGCACTGTCTGTCTGTACTAACATGCTAACATTATTATTATTATTATTATTATTATTATTGTTATTAGCTGGAGCACTGTCTGTCTGTACTAACATGCTAACATTATTATTATTATTATTATTATTATTATTATTATTATTATTGTTATTAGCTGGAGCACTGTCTGTCTGTACTAACATGCTAACATTATTATTATTATTATTGTTATTAGCTGGAGCACTGTCTGTCTGTACTAACATACTAACATTATTATTATTATTATTGTTATTAGCTGGAGCACTGTCTGTCTGTACTAACATGCTAACATTATTATTATTATTATTGTTATTAGCTGGAGCACTGTCTGTCTGTACTAACATGCTAACATTATTATTATTATTATTGTTATTAGCTGGAGCACTGTCTGTCTGTACTAACATGCTAACATTATTATTATTATTATTGTTATTAGCTGGAGCACTGTCTGTCTGTACTAACATGCTAACATTATTATTATTATTATTATTGTTATTAGCTGGAGCACTGTCTGTCTGTACTAACATGCTAACATTATTATTATTATTATTATTATTGTTATTAGCTGGAGCACTGTCTGTCTGTACTAACATGCTAACATTATTATTATTATTATTATTGTTATTAGCTGGAGCACTGTCTGTCTGTACTAACATGCTAACATTATTATTATTATTATTGTTATTAGCTGGAGCACTGTCTGTCTGTACTAACATGCTAACATTATTATTATTATTATTATTATTATTGTTATTAGCTGGAGCACTGTCTGTCTGTACTAACATGCTAACATTATTATTATTATTATTGTTATTAGCTGGAGCACTGTCTGTCTGTACTAACATGCTAACATTATTATTATTATTATTATTATTATTATTATTGTTATTAGCTGGAGCACTGTCTGTCTGTACTAACATGCTAACATTATTATTATTATTATTATTATTATTATTATTGTTATTAGCTGGAGCACTGTCTGTCTGTACTAACATGCTAACATTATTATTATTATTATTATTATTATTGTTATTAGCTGGAGCACTGTCTGTCTGTACTAACATGCTAACATTATTATTATTATTATTGTTATTAGCTGGAGCACTGTCTGTCTGTACTAACATACTAACATTATTATTATTATTATTGTTATTAGCTGGAGCACTGTCTGTCTGTACTAACATGCTAACATTATTATTATTATTATTGTTATTAGCTGGAGCACTGTCTGTCTGTACTAACATGCTAACATTATTATTATTATTATTGTTATTAGCTGGAGCACTGTCTGTCTGTACTAACATGATAACATTATTATTATTATTATTATTGTTATTAGCTGGAGCACTGTCTGTCTGTACTAACATGCTAACATTATTATTATTATTATTGTTATTAGCTGGAGCACTGTCTGTCTGTACTAACATGCTAACATTATTATTATTATTATTGTTATTAGCTGGAGCACTGTCTGTCTGTACTAACATGCTAACATTATTATTATTATTATTATTGTTATTAGCTGGAGCACTGTCTGTCTGTACTAACATGCTAACATTATTATTATTATTATTGTTATTAGCTGGAGCACTGTCTGTCTGTACTAACATGCTAACATTATTATTATTATTATTGTTATTAGCTGGAGCACTGTCTGTCTGTACTAACATGCTAACATTATTATTATTATTATTATTGTTATTAGCTGGAGCACTGTCTGTCTGTACTAACATACTAACATTATTATTATTATTATTGTTATTAGCTGGAGCACTGTCTGTCTGTACTAACATGCTAACATTATTATTATTATTATTGTTATTAGCTGGAGCACTGTCTGTCTGTACTAACATGCTAACATTATTATTATTATTATTATTGTTATTAGCTGGAGCACTGTCTGTCTGTACTAACATGCTAACATTATTATTATTATTATTGTTATTAGCTGGAGCACTGTCTGTCTGTACTAACATGCTAACATTATTATTATTATTATTATTATTGTTATTAGCTGGAGCACTGTCTGTCTGTACTAACATGCTAACATTATTATTATTATTATTGTTATTAGCTGGAGCACTGTCTGTCTGTACTAACATGCTAACATTATTATTATTATTATTGTTATTAGCTGGAGCACTGTCTGTCTGTACTAACATGCTAACATTATTATTATTATTATTGTTATTAGCTGGAGCACTGTCTGTCTGTACTAACATGCTAACATTATTATTATTATTATTGTTATTAGCTGGAGCACTGTCTGTCTGTACTAACATACTAACATTACTATTATTATTACTATTATTATTATTATTGTTATTATTATTATTGTTATTAGCTGGAGCACTGTCTGTCTGTACTAACATGCTAACATTATTATTATTATTATTGTTATTAGCTGGAGCACTGTCTGTCTGTACTAACATGCTAACATTATTATTATTATTGTTATTGTTATTAGCTGGAGCACTGTCTGTCTGTACTAACATGCTAACATTATTATTATTATTATTATTATTATTATTGTTATTAGCTGGAGCACTGTCTGTTTGTACTAACATGCTAACATTATTATTATTATTATTATTGTTATTAGCTGGAGCACTGTCTGTCTGTACTAACATGCTAACATTATTATTATTATTATTATTATTATTATTGTTATTAGCTGGAGCACTGTCTGTTTGTACTAACATGCTAACATTATTATTATTATTATTATTATTATTATTGTTATTGTTATTAGCTGGAGCACTGTCTGTCTGTACTAACATGCTAACATTATTATTATTATTATTATTATTATTATTGTTATTAGCTGGAGCACTGTCTGTCTGTACTAACATGCTAACATTATTATTATTATTATTATTATTGTTATTAGCTGGAGCACTGTCTGTCTGTAGTAACATACTAACATTATTATTATTATTATTATTATTATTATTGTTATTAGCTGGAGCACTGTCTGTCTGTACTAACATGCTAACATTATTATTATTATTATTATTATTATTATTATTATTATTATTGTTATTAGCTGGAGCACTGTCTGTCTGTACTAACATGCTAACATTATTATTATTATTATTATTATTATTGTTATTAGCTGGAGCACTGTCTGTTTGTACTAACATGCTAACATTATTATTATTATTATTATTATTATTATTATTATTATTGTTATTAGCTGGAGCACTGTCTGTCTGTACTAACATGCTAACATTATTATTATTATTATTATTATTATTATTATTATTGTTATTAGCTGGAGCACTGTCTGTCTGTACTAACATACTAACATTATTATTATTATTATTATTATTATTGTTATTATTATTATTATTGTTATTAGCTGGAGCACTGTCTGTCTGTACTAACATACTAACATTATTATTATTATTATTATTATTATTATTATTATTATTGTTATTAGCTGGAGCACTGTCTGTCTGTACTAACATGCTAACATTATTATTATTATTATTATTATTATTGTTATTAGCTGGAGCACTGTCTGTCTGTACTAACATGCTAACATTATTATTATTATTATTATTATTATTGTTATTAGCTGGAGCACTGTCTGTCTGTACTAACATACTAACATTATTATTATTATTATTATTATTATTATTATTATTATTATTGTTATTAGCTGGAGCACTGTCTGTCTGTACTAACATGCTAACATTATTATTATTATTATTATTATTATTATTATTGTTATTAGCTGGAGCACTGTCTGTCTGTACTAACATGCTAACATTATTATTATTATTATTATTATTATTATTGTTATTAGCTGGAGCACTGTCTGTCTGTACTAACATGCTAACATTATTATTATTATTATTATTATTATTGTTATTAGCTGGAGCACTGTCTGTCTGTACTAACATACTAACATTATTATTATTATTATTATTATTATTATTATTATTATTATTATTGTTATTAGCTGGAGCACTGTCTGTCTGTACTAACATGCTAACATTATTATTATTATTATTATTATTATTATTGTTATTAGCTGGAGCACTGTCTGTCTGTACTAACATGCTAACATTATTATTATTATTATTATTATTATTGTTATTAGCTGGAGCACTGTCTGTCTGTACTAACATGCTAACATTATTATTATTATTATTATTATTATTGTTATTAGCTGGAGCACTGTCTGTCTGTACTAACATACTAACATTATTATTATTATTATTATTATTATTATTATTATTATTATTATTATTGTTATTAGCTGGAGCACTGTCTGTCTGTACTAACATGCTAACATTATTATTATTATTATTATTATTATTATTGTTATTAGCTGGAGCACTGTCTGTCTGTACTAACATGCTAACATTATTATTATTATTATTATTATTATTGTTATTAGCTGGAGCACTGTCTGTCTGTACTAACATGCTAACATTATTATTATTATTATTATTATTATTATTATTATTGTTATTAGCTGGAGCACTGTCTGTCTGTACTAACATGCTAACATTATTATTATTATTATTGTTATTAGCTGGAGCACTGTCTGTCTGTACTAACATGCTAACATTATTATTATTATTATTATTATTATTATTATTGTTATTAGCTGGAGCACTGTCTGTCTGTACTAACATGCTAACATTATTATTATTATTATTATTATTATTATTATTGTTATTAGCTGGAGCACTGTCTGTCTGTACTAACATACTAACATATGTTTCTGTATACGTCTTTGCATAACTTTATTTAGAATTAACTAGATACTTTATAGCATTTATATAGTTCTCATTGTTCTGTATTTCTTTTATTTTTATACATTCTTAAAGTTTGTTTGTTTTATATCATTTGTGTTTCGTACTATTCACTGTATTAGTATTTATCTTTTGTTATAAATATATAGCAAATATAAAGGAGTGCAGTGTCTCCTTTTTTTAGTTTTCTTCTTAGCTGGTTTTTCTGATGATTATTATCTATAGGTTCAGGTGTGGCCAGAAGATAGACCCAGATCTAGCAGTAAGATGCAAGCGGCTATTGCAGGAGGAGCTGTATATAGTAGTTTATGTAAGCGCGGCTGTACCGCCTGTGCTATAATGGTAGCCAAACCCAAACTTTTTCATTCCTGATTCAGATAGAGTAGCAATTTTAAACAACTTTTTAATGTACTTATATAATCAAATTGTCTTTGTTTTTCTTGGTATCTTTGTTTGAAAAGCTGTGACTTAAGCTCTGGAGCGTGCACGTGTCTGGAGCACTATATGCAGCAGTTTTAGAAGAGTGTTATCTATTTGCAAGATCACTAGAGGGCAGCACTATTTCCTGCCATGTAGTGCTACAGACACCAACCTAGGTATCATTTGTCTTCAACAAAGAATACCAAGGGAACAAAGCAAATTATAATAATAGAAGTAAATTGGAAACATTTTTAAAATATTCGGGTTTCATGTCCCTTTAAACATTCATGATTTAGATAGAGATTTCCAATTTACTTTCATTATCAAATTGTGCACAGTGTTTTATATGCACACTGCATGAGGCACCATCTCCTACTGAGCACGTGTATGCATATACTAGTCTGTGAATGGCTGATGGCTGTCACATGATACAGTTATATGCACACTGAGGCATCAGTTACTACTGAGCATGTGCAAGAGATCACAGTTTATATGTATATGAGTCTGTGATTGGCTGATGGTTGTCACATGATATAGTTATATATACACACTGAGGCATCAGTTACTACTGAGCATGTGCAAGAGATCACAGTTTATATGTATATGAGTCTGTGATTGGCTGATGGTTGTCACATGATATAGTTATATATACACACTGAGGCATCAGTTACTACTGAGCATGTGCAAGAGATCACAGTTTATATGTATATGAGTCTGTGATTGGCTGATGGTTGTCACATGATATAGTTATATATACACACTGAGGCATCAGTTACTACTGAGCATGTGCAAGAGATCACAGTTTATATGTATATGAGTCTGTGATTGGCTGATGGTTGTCACATGATATAGTTATATATACACACTGAGGCACCAGCTCCTACTGAGGATATGTATGCATATACTAGTCTGTGATTGGCTGATGGCTGTCACATGATACAAGGGGCAGAGAAATCGAAGGAATTTTAAATTTTTTAGGCATTTGCTATTTATGCAATTCTGCTGTATTTAGTGGTCCTTTAACCCATCGTTGCTCTGTAAATCTGGCACTAACTTGCAGATTTATTACAGCTGGAGCACTTGAGGTTTTTGGTGCTACAGTAATGAGCACTCACAGCTCACCCATAGAACCCCCACTGATCTCAACTGGATCCATTCCCTAAAAATGAAAACCCATTGAAAAGACAAACATGTAATATAACTTAATGCTAGTTTCTAGACTCCTTTATAATGTGTTTAGAAGACAACTTTTTAAAGGGACATGAAATCCAAATGTAGTCAACCATGGTATCCTTTTCAGCAAAGGATATCATGGGAACAAAGCAAATTAGATAATAGAAATCAATTTGCTTAAAATCACATGCTCTATCTGAATCATAAGTTGGGTTTTATGTCCCTTTAAGTTACTTTACCTAATGGAACCTCTGTAGAAATACTATGGTTTTATCTCAGTGTGTGATTTAATGGGAAACTGACACTGTAGCTATTTATTGCACCCTCTCTGTAAATAAAGCATCTGTCACACAGTTATTTATAGTATCGTCACCCAACAATGGCAGAAACACTGTTGTCAGGGTTTAAACATTTTGCTTTGCAATTAGCTGCCTAAATACAGTTCGACAATGCTTTAGTTGTTCTGATTTAACGCCTGATCTCAAAAGATAGTTATTAAAAAAGCAATACACTTAGAAAATGCCTTGTTTGGATGGAAGAAGGAAAAATGTGGAATGTGCCATTAAGTGCTCATCACTTAGGTTATCACAGTCATAGTGGATGATTCAGATCTGTTTTTATGTTTTCACATCCAGTTAGCCCATCACTAGCATTGACATTTTGTACCAGCTGATCATTAAAGGGACAGTATACACCAATTACCATATAGCTGTATGTAATAGACACTACTATAAAGAATAATATGCACAGATACTGATATAAACATCCAGTATAAAACCTTTTAAAAAACGTACTTAAAAGTTCCCAGTTTAGCACTGTTGATGAAGTTAGGCTGGGACACCCAGTGAAAGGGACCTTTAAATCAGGATGAGCAGACACTCCCCCCCTCCCTTACCTTTAAATGAAAAGACCCATTACACAAACAATAGCAGCAGGAATCTGTAGACCTGGGTCTACATCTGATACTGTGGGGCTTGGTTAGGAGTCTGAAAATCAGCACAATGTTATTAAAAAATAAGCAAAACTATACATTGTTACAAAAATACTCCCAGCTGGGCTATATACATGGATCATCTGCAAAACATTTATGCAAATAAAAATCTAGTGTACAATGTCCCCTTAACACTACAATAGTTTGGCAGTCTTTTACCTCGCAAAACGATTTTATGATAAACAATTTTGATAGTGAGCACAATTGTTACTTTGAGACATTGGGGAATGCAAACGCAGGTAAGATTACCTTGACGTGACATTATAAGCATGAGCTCGCTGTAGTGTGTCATAATAGCCTTTGATTTAATCAGGAGTGTCCAATTTTTCATATATGGGGGTCACAATGTATAAATTCTTCTAATCAAACCAAAAAGGGCTGCTCTACTTGTATAAATACAAGTAAATGATTTGATATGCAATATTAGCCTGAGAGTATGGTGCAGTAATGTGTCTGTGTTATTTTACAAATCCAGAAAAGACATTTATACAGAATCACTCACAATGTAACAGCGCTGCATATGTTTGCACTTTATAAATGGTAATAAAATCCTCCTCTAACTCTCTGTTATATACATGCACAGCAGTGCACATTTGTTAATGAGCCATATACTGTAACCACGTTGGAGTTCATTTTAAATTTATTTTAGGGAAAACACTCGACTAGATTACGAGTTTTGCGGTAACAGGGGTGCGGTGCTAACTTGCACGTTATTCTCACCGCTCACTTACCTACAGCGCTGGTATTACAGGTTTTTATAAACCCGGCGTTAAAAGGCAAGAGCGTAGAGCAAAATTGTGCTCCTTACCGCACTCCAATACCAGCGCTGCTTAAGTCAGCGGTGAGCTGGTTGTACGTGCTTGTGCACAATTTCCCCATAGACATCAATGGGGAGAGCCGGCTGAAAAAAAGTCTAACACCTGCAAAAAAGCAGCGTAAAGCTCCGTAATGCAGCCCCATTGATTCCTATGGGGAAACACATTTTATGTTTACACCTAACTCCCTAACATGAACCCCGAGTCTAAACACCCCTAATCTTACACTTATTAACCCCTAATCTGCCACCCCCGACATCGCCGACACCTACATTATACTTATTAACCCCTAATCTGCCACCCCTGACATCGCCGACACCTACATTATACTTATTAACCCCTAATCTGCCGCTCCGGACATCGCAGCCACTATAATAAACATATTAACCCCTAAACCGCCACACTCCCGCCTCACCCCCAACGTCGCCGCCAGTATACTAAATTTATTAACCCCTAAATCTAACCCTAACCCTAACACCCCCTAACTTAAATATAATTAAAATAAATCTAAATAAAAAAATACTATTAATAACTAAATAATTCCTATTTAAAAATAAATACTAATAGTTACATTGTAGCTAGCTTAGGGTTTACTTTTATTTTACAGGCAAGTTTGTATTTATTTTAACTAGGTAGAATAGTTACTAAATAGTTATTAACTATTTAATAACTACCTAGCTAAAATAAATACAAATTTACCTGTAAAATAAAATTTAACCTAAGTTACACTAACACCTAACACTACACTACAATTAAATAAATTACCTAAATTAAATACAATTAAATAAATTAAATACAATTAAATAAATTAAATACAATTAGCTAAATTACAAAAAAAACAAACATTAAATTACAGAAAATAAAAAACAAATTACAAGATATTTAAACTAATTAAACCTAATCTAATAGCCCTATCAAAATAAAAAAAAACCCCTAAAATAAAAAAAAACCCTAGCCTAAACTACCAATAGCCCTTAAACGGGCCTTTTGTAGGGCATTGCCCCAAAGAAATCAGCTCTTTTACCTGAAAAAAAAAATACAAACAACCCCCCAACAGTAAAACCCACCACCCACACAACCAACCCCCCCAAATAAAACCCAAACTAAAAAAACCTAAGCTCCCCATTGCCTTGAAAAGGGCATTTGGATGGGCATTGCCCTTAAAAGGGCATTTAGCTCTATTGCAGCCCAAAGCCCTAACCTAAAAATAAAACCCACCCAATAAACCCTTAAAAAAACCTAACACTAACCCCTGAAGATCCACTTACAGTTTTGAAAATCCGACATCCATTCTCAACGAAGCCGACATCCATCCTCAACGAAGCCGGTAGAAGTCTTCATCCAAGCGGCAAGATGTCCTCAATGAAGCCGGAAGAAGTGGTCCTCCAGACGGGCAGAAGTCTTCACTCAGACGGCATCTTCTATCTTCATCCATCCGGCGCGGAGCGGGTCCATCTTCAAGACATCCGACGCGGAGCATCCTCTTCCGACGACTACCCGACAAATGAAGGTTCCTTTAAGTGACGTCATCCAAGATGGCGTCCCTTAGATTCCGATTGGCTGATAGAATTCTATCAGCCAATCGAATTAAGGTTGAAAAAATTCTATTGGCTGATGCAATCAGCCAATAGGATTGAACTTCATTCCTATTGGCTGATCCAATCAGCCAATAGGATTGAGCTCGCATTCTATTGGCTGATTGGAACAGCCAATAGAATGCAAGCTCAATCCTATTGGCTGATTGGATCACAGAATACACAGATAGGGGATAACTTAATGTTCTCTGAAATGTGTACTGTTTTGAATTTGGAAGTAATTTCCATCCTGTTAACTCTAGAACACAAGCAGTGGAGATCTTCCAAAAGGTTGTAGAAGAGAAACTGAGAGAGTTGGATAATAATATAAAAAAACAAAAACAAAATTTGTCACTAAAAGAAAAAGAGGCACTGAAAAAACTAACAGAAGACAATAGGATAGTGGTGAGGTCCTCTGACAAGGGGGGAAATATGGTGGTTTTGGATAGAGAAGCTTACACCAAGGAAGCGCTTAGACAGCTTCAGGATACTGAAGTATATAGTAGATTGAGAGAAAATCCTACAAAACAATATACAAAAATTCTGACATAGTTAAAGCTGCTAGATACAATAATGTTATTACACAAGCTACAGAGGAAATGTTGGTTCCTGAAAATCCTGTAAACCCCATCTACCACTATTTCCCTAAAGTCCACAAGGACCTTGATAATCCCCCGGGGCGCCCTATAATTGCTGGGATTAACTCTCTCAATGAACCCCTTTCCAACATTATCGATAGCTTTCTTCAACCCATAGTTAGAAAATTACCGAGCTATATACAGGATACCACATCTCTATTACTGTAATGTTCTGTTCTGTACCTTTAAGACATAGCTCAAAAGTCTATAAAAGGCCCCTCCTCATCCTGTTGCACTGCTAAGTATTTTGATTCATTAGGTTCATAGTGACTACAGAAGTTTCTGCTTAGCCTTTTCTAAGACATATAGTCTTCAAGCCAAAGATTCTACAAAGTTCAAGTCAATTTCACTTCCAACTATTTGACAAAGTGCTAAGATTAGAAGTCCTAATCTTATCATACCTCAAAACCTCGCTGCAGTTTAAACTGCCATCTGACATCCTAAGCCAACCCCCAGCTAGCCGCAGCTACTCCAACTCCCGCTGGATATCAGCCTGCACTGAACACGGTGCTGCACTCTGCAGCACCACACCTCTCCCACACGCTGTGTTGAATCACACGCTGCATCGGCAGCACGCCTGTCAGCAACGCTGAAATCACCAATTGCCAGCACCACGCTATACCTTCTCACAGACCTGCTAATCAGTGTGCTACGGAACCGCAAGTATTAACTGACAGTCTATCCTTATAAGAACTTATCAATTGTATATCTGCTTAACCCTGAAAGCTACTGGGATACTTATGAAAGAGAATGAGTCTCGTCTGACTCCCTCTAATGAACTTTGATAGACGCTTGTAGTTTTAGTTTAGCATAGTAAACAGGCTACCAGTTTCAGTTAGATACTGTTGCTAGGTTCATACATTGACACAATTCTAGCACTCTAAAAAGTAACTTTCCACTTATTTTGGTTACACTTATTCTATCTGCGTGTACTTTCTATTACTCCTTAACTTAAGGAGTCTTTATTTATCATTGCTATTCAATCCTCCTTTTTCACTATATATACACTTGCTCCTCCACTATTTTCTGACTAGCTCTTAGTCCCCTCACGTCTATGAGCAAGAACTGGACTTTATGCTTATAAAGTCTAAAGGTTTGGTGTGAGACGGAGCGGTACTCATAGGCTGCATGCTACACTATTAGTCTATCTTACTGAACCTTACATAATACTTAGCCACAAAAAGAATAGCATACCAGTCTATAAGAAAATATGGATTTAAGTGAGCTATCCTCCAGGGTTGGCACCCTGTCTCAAAATATGGACCTTATGCTCCAAGGGTTGCGAGAAATCAAGGCTGAAAATCAGCAACTACGGAAGTACATCAATGAACAAATGCAAGCAAAAACAGAAACAAGTGAATTGCCTGAACCACAGATATGCCCCCCTGAAAAATTCTCAGGGGATAGGGCACGGTTCAGGGATTTTCAGAATTCCTGTAACCTATTCTTTCAGTTAAAACCTAAAACGTATCCGAATGATCGCATTCGAGTACTGACAGTAATCTCTTACCTCTCTGGAGAGGCAAGAACCTGGGCTAATACCTTCTATGAGTCCAATGATCCTATCCTCAACTCATTGGACTCGTTTTTCTCAGCGATGGCACTTCTGTACCAGGATCAAGACAGGCAAGCCACTGCCGAAACCGCAATTAGGGGAATCCGACAGGGCAGACGCCCTGTAGAAGACTACATAGCAGAGTACAAAAGATGGGCCCCTGACACACTCTGGAATGAGCATGCGCTCAAAAACCAATTCCGAATGGGCCTCAGCGAAAGCATCAAGGACGAGTTGGCACGCATCACTATGCCTACCAGCTTGGAGTGTCTAATATCACTTTGCATCTCTATAGACAGACGTCTCCGGGAGAGGAAATCTGAAAGGGGTACCCCTGAATATCATGTGAAGAAGCACATCAGCACAGTTGTGCCCTCTAGATCAACAGAGGAGCCCATGGAGATCGCCTTCGTCAAGGGTCCCCTCAGACCAGAGGAGAAAGCCCGCCGCAAGCAATTGAACCTATGCATGTACTGTGCTAGTACCGAACATACAGTGAAGGACTGCCCTAACCTCACCAGACAAAGGAAGGGTAAGTCCTATAACGAAAGAGAATCTGTCTGTCATGTCACTAATTACAAATCAACATCTCACCTGTGCTTCTCTGTTTCTCTGCAGTGGGAGCAACTCCAAGTACGTACTCGAGCCGTGATTGATTCCGGAGCCACTGGAGACTTCATCGATTATGATTTTGTTAAACTACTACAACTTAAGAAGAACGACCGCACCCCCCTATAAGATTGGTGACAAAGTGTGGCTTTCCACCAAGCACTTGAAGCTACCCGTACCAACCAAGAAGCTAGCACCTCTTTTCATAGGTCCTTTCCCTGTGGAAAAGGTACTGAATAGGAATTCCATCAGATTGCTTCTACCTCCTAGATACAGAATTCACCCGGTTTTCCATGTAGCCCTGCTCAAACCGTACCACCCGGGTAGACCTGACTCGGGTCGTCGTCCTACTCCTGCTCAAATCGACACAGGAAATGAGTATGAGGTACAGGCTATCTTGGATTCCCGATATCGTGGCAGGGCACTCCAGTACCTCATCAGATGGAGTGGTTTTGGTCCTGATGAGGATTCATGGGAGTCGTCTTCCGCTGTTTCTGCTCCTCGTCTCGTCTCTGACTTCCACCGTAAGCAGCCTGACAGGCCTGGACCCTGATCCGCGGAGCGGCTCCTTGGAGGGAGTGTTCTGTAATGTTCTGTTCTGTACCTTTAAGACATAGCTCAAAAGTCTATAAAAGGCCCCTCCTCATCCTGTTGCACTGCTAAGTATTTTGATTCATTAGGTTCATAGTGACTACAGAAGTTTCTGCTTAGCCTTTTCTAAGACATATAGTCTTCAAGCCAAAGATTCTACTGAGAGAGTTGGATAATAATAAAAAAAAACAAAAACAAAATTTGTCACTAAAAGAAAAAGAGGCACTGAAAAAACTAACAGAAGACAATAGGATAGTGGTGAGGTCCTCTGACAAGGGGGGAAATGTGGTGGTTTTGGATAGAGAAGCTTACACCAAGGAAGCGCTTAGACAGCTTCAGGATACTGAAGTATATAGTAGATTGAGAGAAAATCCTACAAAACAATATACAAAAATTCTGACAGATATAGTTAAAGCTGCTAGATACAATAATGTTATTACACAAGCTACAGAGGAAATGTTGGTTCCTGAAAATCCTGTAAACCCCATCTACCACTATTTCCCTAAAGTCCACAAGGACCTTGATAATCCCCCGGGGCGCCCTATAATTGCTGGGATTAACTCTCTCAATGAACCCCTTTCCAACATTATCGATAGCTTTCTTCAACCCATAGTTAGAAAATTACAGAGCTATATACAGGATACCACATCTCTATTACGGCCTGCACTGAACACAGAGCCGCACTCTGCAGCACCACACCTCTCCCACACAATTACAATTACTAAAGTTGGAAAATGTGAAATGGAAATCTAGTTATAGATTCCTAGTGGTAGATGTGGCATCCTTGTGTACATCCATCCTCCACGAGAAAGGTATACAGGAAGTTGACTTTTTCTTGGAACATTGTAGTAACTATGACACAACGACCAAACAGTTCATTATTAACGCAATAAATACCTACTTACATATAATTTTTTTATGTTTGGGGCCGGGGGGGGGTTCTTTCTCCAAAGATGTGGGACCGCCATGGGGCAAAATTTGCCCCCTGTTACGCTAATCTCTTTATGGGATGGTGGGAGCGGTTCCACGTATTTGGAGACAGAAACCCACTACAGGAAAAGATCATTATGTATGCCAAGTTCATAGATGATCTGTTTTTTATTATAGACAGCGATGAACAAAATATAGATATATTTTGTAATTATCTAAACCAAAATGATAGTGGCATAACATTGATAGGTGAACAAAACAGCAATACCATTTGTTTCCTAGATATAACAATCAAGGGAGATAGTGACACTGGCTCAATTGAAACTGACCTGTATAGGAAACCACATCAGGGAATACTATACTGGATTATAGTTCATGTCATCCAAAACACACTCTACAGGGAATCCCCAAAGGACAGTACATAAGAGCCAAGCAAGTGGCGTGAGTATTGTATAAATAATCAAGGTTATGCGAATAAATATGAGGTGTTTTGGGAGGCAGCAAAGGCCTTTCTAAGAGGGGAGATCAAACTATTCATGGTCAGCAAAAAAAAAAAGACTAGGGCTCGGGAAAATCAATTGACAAAAACGGTCTCGAGGGCATATCAAAACTATATAAACAATCCACTAAAAAAGTACTGTGATAAGTATCATAGTGCACGCCAAGAAAGAGATTTATTTATGGCTGCAAAAAATATACAGCAGGAAGCTAGAATGAGCGCCATTTACGGCGGACGCTATGGGAAATCTGTTAAATATTTGGCTAGGCTAGACAAAGCTAGGAATCAGAAGAATGTGATCGGGAATATTAGCTGGGGAGGTCAGAACTTCACCCAAACGAACGATATTAGTAAGGTCTTCCTAGATTATTATAAGAACATATATGCTGCCAAAATTATAGACACAGAAGCAAGTAAGATATTCTGGGATAAGATTAAGTGTCCACAGATTACACCAGAGCAAGCTAAGTCAATAAACGATCCCATATCGTTAGCCGAAGTTATAAAAGCAATTGAAGATTCTAAACTTGGAAAAGCTCCCGGGCCTGATCAAATACCCGCGGAGTTCTACAGAATGTTGAAGACAGATATAGCACCCATACTGACTTGTTTATTTAATACATATTTCATAGATGGGAAAATAATGTTTCGATTTTTCTCCGCGTCGATCATAACCCTTATCCCAAAAAAAGACAAAATCTTATCAGATCCAGGGTCATACAGACCTATCTCTCTGTTGAATACAGACTATAAACTATTAACAGTAATAATTGCAAATCGTTTGAAGGAAATATTATGTAAAATTATACATCAAGATCAGGCCGGTTTTATGTGTGATAGATCACCAACAAAAAACATTCATAAAACATATATGCTAATAGAATATTTTTGGAACAAATTGCATAAGGAAAAACCAGCGTATCATGATGATCTTGCTATGGTTGTGGTCGACGCGGAGAAGGCATTTGACTCTATAATATGGGAACATTTGTACACTTCCCTTGAAAAGTTTGGCTTCTCAGGTAAATTGATTGAATTCATTAAAGCCATATACAACTACCCCATCTCTTCGATACTGGTTAACAATACTCAATCAGATTTTTTCAAATTAGAGAAGGGAACGCGCCAGGGGTGTCCCTTATCACCCCTCCTATTTAATGTGGCCATTGAGCCACTAGCAATTTATCTCAGACAAGAATTGGAGAAAATAAAGATTGGATCTCAGAAGTTTGTGCTTGCCTTATATGCCGATGATCTACTTCTCTATTTCCAACAAACACATAGAAATATCCCTACTGCGTTCAAGGCATTAGATTTATTTAGTAGTATTTCTGGCTATAAAGTCAATACGCTTAAATGAGAGATTCTATGGATATACAAAAACATGGATAGCAAGACACAATATGAGCTAAGAGAGGTCACGCAGATTAGATATCTAGGAATCATGTTACATAAAGATCCTAATTGCTGGTATAGACTTAACTTTACGCCCTTCTTTTCACGACTTAAAAGCAAGTTGCAAAGATGGGCACTACTCCCTATTTCCTTGTCTGCTAAAATAGCTATGATTAAATCTATCTTATTCCCTCAGATAATTTATACTATGAATAACTTACCATTATTCATTAAGGTAAAAGATATTAAAATATTTAATCAATTATGCGCTAAATTTCTTTGGAGCAAGTCGCGACATATGATAGCCATTAAAAAATTGTCACAACTGAGGGAACATGGGGGGCTAGCTTTCCTGGACATTAGATTATATAACATGGCCATCTTGGCACGGAATGCGGTGGATTGGCTTCTGTCAACCGAGGTACTAACTAACTTAATTCTGGAAGAGAGCTTAATATATCCGTTTGCATGTAAAGCAATCTTACATTGCACTCTTATAGAACTCCCAGACAGCACCAAAAGGTTTATCAGTATATACAACGTGATTAAAGCATGGCAAATGACATGTAAATATCTTAAAATTAATTTTTCTATTTCCCCCTATCTTCCGATCAGAGGGAACCCCGAGTTTATAGCCGGATGCGACTATCAGGTATTTAAAGAATGGGCGGATAAAGGATTTGACAAGTTACTACAAGTTTTTGACCAAAGATTTAATTTAAGAACCTTTGAGAGTATTGTTAGAGAATTTGATCTCCCCAAGAAGGAGAGCTTTTTCGCATATCTTCAGCTACGCCACTTTGCTAATAAGAAAGCTAAGTTAGGGAATTGGCCAGTAGGTTTTAAACAAATTGGAGACTATATCAATGTATATAAGCAAGGAAAGCACTCAATATCATTATTATATAAAATTTTATTGGCAAAGCAAGGTCAATTAAATAATGAACAATATATAGGTTATTGGGCAAAACATTTCCCAGAACTTAGCGGGGATCACATTAAGAAGGGTATCAAATGGCTGATTAAAGCCCCCCTCCGTTCCTCTTGGCACGACTCTTTTCTAAAATTACTCAACAATGCTTATATTTGCCAAAAAGATTGGCAGCATGGTCTTCAGAAAATATGGGAATATGCCACAAATGCTCAATGCCTAGGGCTGATCTGATGCATTGTTTCTGGTTATGCCCCAAAATAAGGCAATTTTGGCAGAAGGTTAACTTTTGGCTAAATAAATTTTGCCCTGAACATTTAGTCCTGGAACCTATAAATATTTTTTTCCTAAACATAACAGCCCAGAACTATGATTTGATCAATACTATTATACTTATAGGTCGGAATTTAATTCTAAGAAATTGGAAGCAGACCAGAACAATACCTTTTAAGATATTCCTAGAAGCAGTGAGACAACAGATCATATTCGAACAATATAATGTGTCAAACCTACACAATAAACCAACCCAACGCTTTTTCAATAAATGGGAAAATATTATCCAGACATATCCGCTTCCCATGCAATATATACTTACTAAGGCATTCCACAAAACAGACTACTTTGAAGGTCTGATATTAAGAGAACTATTTCCAGTATCCTGGCTTTGAAAAATTGGGGGACCCTAAGATTCTAAGACACCTTTACGTGGTGTGGTGGAGGAGGAGGTGGCTTTTCTCTTTTTTTCTGTTCCCTTTTTTTTTTTTTTTTTTCCTTTCTCTTTCTTCTTTTTTCCGATCTGGTTAATGAGAACAAAATGTAATAATTGTATTTAGATGCAACACAGCATCTTGGTTTTTTTCCCCCCCTTTTTTTGCCTACTTATAATGTTTATTTACTGTGTGATGTCCATAAGGTAATGGGCACGGAACCTGGTTATTATGTAGGCATAAATGCTAGATATTTATCTTTTTATTTCTGTATACATGATTGGAAAAAAATTTCTTTCTTACCCTGCGTGGTGCAAAATATGAGCAAATGAGCTCTGTTACAGTTATATTGATACTGATGGAAAAATAAATAAACATATTAAAAAAAAAAAAAAAAAGAGCCAAGCAAAATTGTACTTAAGAGGAGAAATATATGAAACAGGCAGATATAATTACTGATCGTCTGAGAAATAGAGGATATAGGACACAGACCCTTATTAAAGAGACATACTGGTAAAATATTTTATAAATAAAATAAAGCTAGGGAAGAAGTGTATGCTTTTCCTAGAAGTGAGGTTTTGAAATACAAAAGACAGGAAAAGGGAATAAGGGAAAAACAGAAAGAAAACCCCAAGTTCATTACAACTTATAGCTTGGAATATAGGAATATTTGTAAGATTGTCAAAGAGAGTATCCCTATTCTTTACTCTGATCCTATATTGAAAAGGATCATACAAGGGGGGTGTGAGTTCATACCTAGAAAGGGTAAGACGATAGGAAACTATATATCCCCATCAGACTGTTCAGGCAAATCAAATAATAAATGTTGGCTTAAACAAAGAAAGGGATTTTTTCGATGTAGACGCAACATTTGTAAAACATGTGACTATGTTGTAGAAGGTGATAATTTCACCTTCACTAGTACCCATAAATCCTATGACATCAAATTTTATATTAATTGTGCAACCACACATGTAATTTACTTGTTGACCTGTAGAGGGTGCTATAAACAATATGTTGGGAAAACAAAGAGACCCCTAAAGCACAGGTTTTTAGCACACTTAAGGTCTATTGAGGATATAGAATCAGATACTCCTATAGCACGACACTTTAGGGAGAACCACAATTCAGACACCAAGTTGTTAACAGTACAGGCGATTGACCATGTCCCCATATGGAAAAGAGGGGGAGATAGGGAGACAAAATTAGGTCTCAGAGAAACATTTTGAATTTTTACCCTTAACAGTACTGTACCACAAGGGTTAAATTTTAGAAGAGATATCGACCTCTGTGTTTAGATCTCTCTGTTCTCCATATTGTGTCATATGAGTATTATTAATATCTCTACATGTTTATTGTTATTAAACCAAGCAAATGAATGGATATATGTTTGAATATAGTAAAGGTATTGAACTAGTCTATAGGGTTATACTTTTGAATACACAATGGCATTACCTGGTTATGTATGAATTTTTTTTTGCAAATATATACATTAATATTTTTTAGATCCATGTAGACTTGTTACAATAACCATGATGATCATAGGCTTTACATCATATATTGTGCTTTTTCCGTTTATGCAGAAGTGAGGTCTTTAAGTATATGTATGAACATACACGTTTAATGGGGTGCCTATATAAGCTGGGATAGACTGAGATTCCCATGAGCAGTGAACAAGTGCATACAGGCACGAAACATGTCTGCCGCATGGGAACCCAGCTGACCTTTTTCTCTGCAATTTCATGTATATATTCTGTTAGTCAGTGTCTTATGTTGTAGATACTTACCTCCTGATTTTAAAAGGATTTCTATCAATAAACGTTTGGATTTTAAATTGGAGTGCCTGGACATCTTCCTTGTGCATCTCTATATATATATATATATATATATATATATATATATATATATATATATAGCAGTGATGTGCAGTCACTAGAGGCAGGTGAGGCAGTGCTTCACCTCTCATATGGGCAAAAATATATATTTTTTTATGGGCTTTAAAAAAATAAAATAAAAAAATTGCAATTTTTTTCCCCAGCATTTTTTTTCTTCACAGATACATGTTGTGCAATGGAGAGGCACAAGCAGGTCTGCCCACCATTACACAACATGCTGCGCCATCTACTGGATGACAGTATTTAAGATCATTGGATGGCCCATTAACTGCTTATTTGAGGCAGTCCTATTTGGGCTGACCCAATCCAGTGAGAGGCATTAGTAAGTGGAACTTAGGGTTGGGGCTGGATGTTAAATCATATAAAACAACAAAAACGGAAAAAAACTACTTTCATTTATTTTGTTGCTGTGCTGTGAATAAGCAGTGTTTAAGACACATCTTTGAAGTAAGTTCTACAACCTTAGATTTCACTGAAAGGGATTCTGTTAGTGAAAATTGTAATTTAATGAATGTGGTTTAGCGTTTTTTTTACTCTTTTACAGCAGGGTCGTTTTTGTATTTTGTTTCCTCAACCTTTACACCCACTAACTTAACAGATTGCCTTCACTTTCTGAACTCTCTGTAGCTCTGCTGTTTTATTACTTAAAAATGCAGTGGTCTCTCTCCCTCCCCCCTTGTGTGTGTGTGTCTCTCTCTCTCTATATCTATCTATCTATCTATCTATCTATCTATCTATCTATCTATCTATCTATCTATCTATCTATCTATATCTATCTATCTATCCATCTCTCTCCTTATGTGTTGTTCTCCCCATGGTCTCTCTGTCACTCTTCCTCCCCCTCTGACTCTCTCATCCCTTATGTGTCTCTCTAACCCTCTGTGTTTGATTGTGTCTCTCTCTCTTTCTCTAGCCCTCTGTGTGTGATTGTGTGTCTCTCTCTCTCTTTCTCTCTCTCTAACCCTCTGTGTGTGTGTCTCTCTCTCTCTCTTTCTCTCTCTCTCTCTAACCCTCTGTGTGTGTGTCTCTCTCTCTTTCTTTCTCTCTCTCTCTAACCCTCTGTGTGTGTCTCTCTCTCTCTCTTTTTATCTCTCTCTCTAACCCTCTGTGTGTGTCTCTCTCTCTCTCTTTCTCTCTCTCTCTCTAACCCTCTGTGTGTGTCTCTCTCTCTCTCTTTTTCTCTATCTCTCTCTAACCCTCTGTGTGTGTCTCTCTCTCTCTCTCTCTTTTTCTCTATCTCTCTCTGACCCTCTGTGTGTGTGTCTCTCTCTCTCTCTAACCCTCTGTATGTCTCTCTTTCTCTCTCTTTCTCTCTAACCCTCTGCGTGTGTGTGTCTCTCTCTCTCTCTCTCTCTAACCCTCTGTGTGTGTCTTTCTCTTTCTCTCTCTTTCTCTCTCTAACCCTCTGTGTATGTGTTTCTGTCTACCTTTTATTTATTTAATTAATGAATTGGTAGTGCCATCTGATGGTGTGGCTTTTCTTAAGGGGTGGGGTCAAGCACCCCACCATCTTTAAATTTCACCAGCCGCCACTGGATCAAGACATTTTTATATTTACTGAATAATGAAAGAATCTATAAGCATAATTTGCAGCATTAAAGTAAAAAGTATGTTTTAAACATATTTTAATGGGCATGGATTTCTAGATCTCATAATCAGAGCAAGCATTTTGTTATCTGGCAAGTGTTTCTGTTACAATCCTTTAGACTAAAATCAGATGTTTACTAAGTTGACCAGTTTTCCAAGACACCATTTAAAGGGACATGAAACTCATATGTTTTCTTTCATGATTTAGAAAGAACATGCAATTTAAATAACTTTCCAATTTACATCTAATATCTAATTGTCTTCACTCTTTTGATATCCTTTGTTGAAAATCATATCTAAATATGCTCAGTAGCTGCTGATTGGTGGCTGCACATAGATACCTCATGTGATTGGCTCACCCATGTGCATTGCTATTTCTTCAACAAAGGATATCTAAAGAATGAAGGCGTATCCAAGCCACTGCCTCACCAGCCTCTGACGTCACTGCACGTCACTGATATATATATATATATATATATATATACATATATATTTATTTGTATTCTCTTTATTTATAATAGAAGGCAATATCATATACAACAGGAATATAAACAACAGACATGTAATAAACACATTAATGCGTCTAGTTGCAATATAAGTCCAGAGAGAGGTATATCTTCCTCTCAAGTATTCAAGAAAATGAAAAAATCATTGCCAACTTCATAAAAACATAAATATTTTTATATTTTATTAAATGGAAGTTAGCCACACCAAACATCACTATATTAATAACGTTGTTTACATTTGAGAATAAGTTTGAATAGCCTTATTGCTAGCGGCCGATTAGCCACGAATCTGCAGGGGGCAGCATTCACCAGAACTGCTTGTGCAATGATAAATGCCGACAGTGTATGCTGTCTGCATTTATCGATGTGTGGTGGAAACAATCCGCTACAGTGGATCATGTCCACTTGCACTTTGTTAAATCGGCCCCTTAGAATGGTCAGTGTTAGTGATGCACCGAAATGGAAATTCTGGACTGAAACCGAATCCGAAAATCCGGGATGCACTTAGCCGAAAACCGAAACTGATACCGAAAATGTATTTTTTCAAATTATTTTCAAATTATTTTTTTTTAGTTTTTTTTTTTGCATAATTAGAGCCAATAAAAAAGCCCACACTTTTATTGAAAGTAACACACTAAAATTGGACAAAAATATCTTAAAACAATAATATGCTACATAATAATTTTACCAAGAAAAAAAAAAAACAGGCAAAAAATAATGCCATTTTAGACCAAAATGTTTCTGCGACCAAAATTTTGGTGCATCCCTACTTAAAACAATTATAAATATCAATATACTGTATTATTCTTCATTTAGTTCTATGTAACATAATCATATTTAACAGTTTTTGTTTTTTTACCAATTATCGAAATAAAGTATAATCCTAGAAAACTCATTATATGCAGAACAGTAAGTGAAGTAATAAACTTAAACAGCACCTCTAGGCTAGCATCAAATTTGAAATATGCTACACAATAATTTTACCGAAAAAAAAGAAAACCGAAATAGCCAAACATGCCATTTTCAGCCTAAACTTTCTGCGGCCGAAATTTCGGTGCATCCCTAGTCAGTGTAGATTGTGTTTAGCTCGCACATCATATAAAGTTATGCACAAGTAGTAGACAGTCTGGGGATTTGTATTAAATAGAAGTTACTCATCAAACTATAGACAACAGAGATATTTGGAAACTCTTACCCCACAAGAGATTAATGGGAAGAGTCTTCAAGAGCGTTTGCAATTTTGGGCTAGATTATAAGTAGAGCACAAAATATTGCTTCTGCGAAATCGATATTTGCGCTCCACTTTGTAATACCAGCGCTGGTATTACAAGTGAGGTGCAATGCGAATGCGACCTTACATTCGCGTTGCACAGAAGCATTGCCTCACAAGAGCGCGCTTTAATAGGCTCAAATGGGAGAGAATGTATCACAACATTTATTTAAAACATCGAACATTGGCCGAATTTGTTCATTCATTTGTAAATTTATAACATGTTTGTTCTTACCACCTCTAACAGAAGTTCATTCCATGAATCAACCACTCTTTCTGTGAAGAAGCTTCGGCAAGTTACACCCGATCCTACTGCCCTTCAACTTGAGTTCATGACCCCTTATTTATTTGTTTACTTGTTTATTCATTCACTTATTTATTGATGCTTTTTTAAGAAATTAAAAAGTGTAAATATTTTGTCCCCAGTCTTATGAACCAGTGACATTTCCTCACTAGTCACGGTTTATTTATCTTGACCCTCTTCTGTATACTGGCGCAGAGCAGCGCTTGTACCTTTTCAGCTCTGGGGTTGAATAGCAGCTCCCGGCATTGATTAAACATCTCCTTTTCATTTTAGTGATTAATCAGCTGTGGAAATTTGCGATTGCTTCATGTTGTTCTGGGAAAGGGTCATTAGTATTTAATTACTCTTAAGAATTACCACCTTAAACCAATCAGACGTTCAGTGTTATTGAATAGAATCTGACTTATTTCCTACAACTTTATGTTTCTTCTATGGAAGATAAAATATTTCGGCCATAAATGCACTCTTCACAGATATTTATATTGTACATATTTGTTTCCTTTGTTATATTGTAAGTCACTTACATTATATTAGAAGGTTTATTTAAAAGATGTATCGGCAGTACCAAACATAATGTAGTAAGAACAATTATATTGATTCTGTTTATTGAAAGACACAGGGTAATGTATGTTTCTTTTTAAAAAAAAAAGTGATGCTGGGAAATTGACATGTCGTTTCAATACCATTTAAAGGGATATAAAACCAAATGTTTTTCTTTCATGATTCAGATAGAGCCGGCAATTTTAAGCAACTTTATAATTTTACTCTTATTATCAATTTTTCTTTGTTCTCTCGGTATCTTTATTTGAAAAAACAGGAATGAGCTTAGGAACCGGCCCATTTTTGGGTCAGAACCCTGGGTAGCATTTGGTGGATTCATTAAGTTTCATATCCCTTGAAATATTGCCACTAGCAAATGTATTAACAAGTACAACATTAGATTTTCACAATAGGCAATGTAGGCAGCTGTCTTGGGGAGCCTCCTACCTGCTTAGTAAAGTGCTAAAACTTTGCAGCACTTTCCTTACCATGTTCTACACTCAGTACATGAAGTACAGTCAGAGCACATATATCATTATGGGCTAGTAGTAAACACACCTCAGGAGGTCCTCATCAGGACTAGACGCACACCTCAGGAGATCACCATCAGGACTAGATGCACACCTCAGGAGATCACCATCAAGATTAGACACCCACCTCAGGAGATCACCATCAGGACTAGATGCACACCTCAGGAGATCACCATCAAGATTAGACACCCACCTCAGGAGATCACCATCAGGACTAGATGCACACCTCAGCATATCACCATCAAGACTAGACACCCACCTCAGGAGATCACCATCAGGACTAGATGCACACCTTAGGAGGTCCTCATCAGGACTAGGTGCACACCTCAGGAGATCACCATCAGGACTAGATGCACACCTCAGGAGGTCCTCATCAGGACTAGGTGCACACCTCAGGAGATCACCATCAGGACTAGACGCACACCTCAGGAGATCACCATCAAGATTAGACACCAACCTCAGGAGATCACCATCAGGACTAGATGCACACCTCAGCATATCACCATCAAGACTAGACACCCACCTCAGGAGATCACCATCAGGACTAGATGCACACCTCAGGAGGTCCTCATCAGGACTAGGTGCACACCTCAGGAGATCACCATCAGGACTAGATGCACACCTCAGGAGGTCCTCATCAGGACTAGGTGCACACCTCAGGAGATCACCATCAGGACTAGATGCACACCTCAGGAGATCACCATCAAGATTAGATACCCACCTAAGGAGATCACCATCAGGACTAGATGCACACCTCAGGAGATCACCATCAGGACTAGATGCACACCTCAGGATATCACCATCAAGACTAGACACCCACCTCAGGAGATCACCATCAGGACTAGATCCACACCTCAGGATATCACCATCAAGACTAGACACCCACCTCAGGAGATCACCATCAGGGCTAGGCGCACACCTCAGGAGATCACCATCAGGACTAGGGGCACACCTCAGGAGATCACCATCAGGACTATATGCACACCTCAGGAGATCACCATCAGGACTAGGCACACACCTCAGGAGATCATCATCAGGACTAGGTGCACACGTCAGGAGATCACCATCAGAACTAGATGCACACCTCAGGAGATCACCATCAGGACTAGATGCACACCTCAGGAGATCACCATCAGGACTAGGCGCACACCTCAGGAGATCACCATCAGGACTAGGCGCACACCTCAGGAGGTCACCATCAGGATTAGACACACACCTCAGGAGATCACCATCAGGACTAGGTGCACACCTCAGGAGATCACCATCAGGACTAGACACACACCTCAGTAGATCACCATCAGGACTAGGCGCACACCTCAGGAGATCACCATCAGGACTATGAGCACACCTCAGTAGATCACCATCAGGACTGAGCGCACACCTCAGTAGATCACCATCAGGACTAGGGCACACCTCAGGAGATCACCATCAGGACTAGACGCACACCTCAGTAGATCACCATCAGGACTAGGCGCACACCTCAGGAGATCACCATCAGGACTATGAGCACACCTCAGTAGATCACCATCAGGACTAGACGCACACCTCAGTAGATCACCATCAGGACTAGGTGCACACCTCAGGAGATCACCATCAGGACTAGATGCACACCTCAGTAGATCACCATCAGGACTAGGCGCACACCTCAGGAGATCACCATCAGGACTATGAGCACACCTCAGTAGATCACCATCAGGACTAGACGCACAACTCAGGAGATCACCATCAGGACTAGGGGCACACTTCAGGAGATTACCACCAGGACTAGGCGCACACCTGAGGAGATCGCCATGAGGATTTTTTTATTTGTTCTTTATCATGCCCTTTGTATGCTTTATGATAGATAGAAAGATAGACAGATAGATTACAAGTCTACTGTTTGCCAACAGTCCCTTATTTCCCAGTTAATTATAGGTGGCTAAAGATACCACAATGGGGCCAATACCGTTGCATTTTATTAGTTTATCCTTAAACCCCCTTTGCTTTGCCATTCTCATACATATACTAAGATTATTATTTATGTAATAGGTTTCCAATCATTTTGGGAGACACAGATACAGTATAAGGATACAAGAATGTTTGGGATATAGAGCTATCCTGCTAACCTCTTTGTTTCCTATAGACTGATGGTTCTTACCTGCCAGCAACAGCCCCAGAGGAACAACTTTTTTTTCACTTTCTGCAATGAGATCTTTTTAGTGAAAATTGTTCTGCAGGTTATTTTGAGATTAAATTCAATTTTAAACAAAAGCACCAGTCCAAATACAATGTGTAGATTAACTGGAGAATAAAGCAAATTTTAAAGTTTTATAACATTGCATCAGTTGAAAATTGCATTAAAACGAGTCGCAGAGAAAAAAATAAATTTTGTTAAGTTTTTAATATGTCTCTTGAATAAATGTAATTCCTTAGCCATTGCTCTAACATCACATAATTATAAGGTAAAAACGTAGTAGTAAAAAATATGCATTGCTCACAAGAACAACAGGGGCAGGGTTGAAAAAATCCCTGAGAGACAGTCATCAATCGGTGCGCTGCTGCTATGGCGCTCTGCTCAGCATTTTACTGTTTTCTTTCAACAGGGCTTCCCTCTGGTTGCACTGTGTTAAGGAAAACTTACACAGTGCAGCCAGAGCGCAGATCTGTTTGAAGAGAACAGTCTAATGTGGAGCAGCGCTGCAAAGTGAAAGTGCTAACAGTTCCTGCATGTGTCCTATTTTTTTTTTTTTGCAGACATGCTGCATTTTTCTTCAATGATATTTCCTATCACAGCAAGTGTTGCCAACAGCTAGCTTTTTATGGTTACCTCATTTTTATGGGTCTCAGAATATGCTGCTGTTTTTTTGGGACTTTTGTATACAAACATTTGTAATCAACATACCTTATAGCTTCTAGGAAACACTAAAATAATACACCTTCAATATGCATCAATTTATTTTGTAACCATCAACTATTACACAATTACTGACAATTGGATACTTTACTCTAATGCGGTTTGGACTATTTAGTTTACCAGGGCTATTTTGTATTTTCCTATTACTGGAATTAGAATCATTTAAAGAGTTGGACAACAGCCACAGGTAAAAGATCTTAACACAATCTAATTAGCCATGCATTTAGTGTTTCTCAAGGACTGTCTCTTGGAAAAAAAGATGAAATCAGAATTGTAATCTGATTATTTAGAGCAAGAAGCCTAGATAGCCAGTTTGCTAAATTTAAGGTAACTTCACACGTCATTTGGACCATACAGGCCTTGGGAATGTTCTTCTCTGCGTGGCTGGATTGACACCTCATCTTTAGATGCAAGAGCAATTTTTTATTCCCTGTGACTGTCACACAACCAACTATCTCAATGAAGTTTCTAATTGTGGTGACCTTAAATTTGCTGTCATTACTCATTTCAGGTAAGAAATTTATCATCATTATTATACAGTACTGGTATTGATGCTTCTAATAATTGCAATAATGAGGATTAGATACAGACAAATAAATATTTAAATGGATATGAGAGACAAAGAAACATAGCTGCTTTTCATGAAACCATACTGATATATGCTCAGGAGCGTTCACATGTCTTGAGCACTATATGTATACAATTGTTTCAAAATGCCTTATTGTTTTAGGAGACGTGCACGCTCCTTAGTCTACCTCAGTATGCTGTCATAGAAAGGAGCTAAGTTTGAAGAATTGATATTAAGAAAATAAGTACATTTAAAGTGTGAATTAAATATGAGAAGGGAATTTGAAAGCTTATTTTTAAATTATACTCCCTATATGAATCATGAAAGTTTATATACCACTGGCTGTAATATAGCAAAGGCTGAAGCAAACATAGTTAAGTAAGATATAGAATATATCATACTTATCCTTCTCATTTTATATTAGCATTGTAATTAAACAACACTGCAAACTATATAACAAAGACAACTATATTTCCCCCTAGAGATAGACTGAAAAAAGCAAATTAAGTTTCAGCCATTTAAGTAGGATGTGCTTGAGCAACTTAGTGTTTTGTCTAACCTGAATAACTTCAAATAATGCAATGATTTGTAGGGGGAAATGCTGCATCTATCTCCCAGTGATTCATATTAATCTCCAGTCCGTTGCTTCAGAATTATAGCTCAGGGATAGGCATTCATGTATGAATATGACAGACCATTGTTCATTAAGCTTTCTAGTCGGTTACTCAGCCGGTTTCCTCATTATAAACTTCATTATCCATTAAATTATTTTTGTCCAGTTGCACAAGGTAGGAAATACCTGATAGAGGTTTGCAGATAAGGTAAATGAATGCACTGCCTCATATTCACGCATGGTAAACCCCTTATGTTTTTATATACGTTTTGTATTGTACGTATGCTTCCTGTTCCTAAACGTGTAATCTAATGTGCAAAATGCCTTTAGATTCATATAGTTTGATAAACAGACACACAAACAGAATTACACACTGAGCAGCTATACACATCAACTGCCATTGGTCTGTAGGAGTTAAAGGGACAGCCTAGTCAAAAATAAACGTGTGCCATATAGATAACATTGTGCTCACGCCCATGGAGTTACCTAGGAGTCAGCACTGATTGGCTAAAATGCAAGTTTTTTTAAAAGAACTCAAATAAGAGGGCAGTCTGCTGAGGCTTAGATACAAGGTAATCACAGAGATAAAAGGTGTGTTATTATAACTGTTAATTATGAAAAACTGTGGAATAGGCAATAAAGGGATTATCTATCTTTTTACACATTAACAATTCTGGTGTAGACTGTCCCTTTAAAGCCATTTCTTCTGTTCCCTTTATCTAAATGAAAATACATATATTAAAACATATATTACAATTTACCAATAGATATTCATAGGAGTAATAAGCTACAGATTGTGTTCTGTACACTGATAGACCAGGAAGGTTTTAGTACAAATGGATCTCCGAGGATATATTTTGCACAAATATGTGTATCCTCTCAGTATAATAAACTAGTTAAACAGCTTTAACTTAAAGGGATACTGAACCCATTTTTTTCTTTCATGATTCAGATAGAGCAACACTTTTAAGCATCTTTCTAATTCACTCCTGTTATCAATTTTTCTTCGTTCTCTTGGTATCTTTATTTGAATAAGCAAGAATGTAAGCTTAGAAACCGGCCCATTTTTTGTTGAGCACCTGGGTAGAGTTTGATGATAGGTGGCTACATGTTGCCACCAATCAGACAGCGCTATCCAGAGTGCTGAACAAAGATGGGCAGCTCATAAGCTTAGATTCCTGCTTGTAATTTCCTTAGGTTTGTTCATACTGGTTATTTAAATAGCTACAGTATAACTAATTCTATTTTTTTAACCCTGTTTCTGTAACTGGATGTACTTTTTGTAACATTGTATTATGTGGCCCTTGTTTAATAAACTAAAGGAAGTGGTATTGAGCAGCACTTACAATTCTAACACAATGTTTTGCAGAAAAAAGGTTTAGTAAAAACTGTTTAAATAGAATGTGCCCAGGAAGTGCCTGCTTGTGTAAAAGTCATCATTAATAAAGCTGTTTAATTAATAAGCAGAGTCTGTACAATGTATTTTATATTTACATCTTTCAGGCTCATTCGCTGCTGACTTGCCGGCAATGAAGAACTCAAGTCTGCATGAATTGACCAGACGCATTTTAATAAACTATAACAAAGATGTGAGACCGGTGAGACATTGGGCTAAGGCTACCACTGTCTTTATTGATCTGTTTATTCATGCGGTGTTAGATGTTGTAAGTATTTTGTACAACTTACAGTTCTGTTAACTGCTGAGCTCATTCTCATTTAACACAATATAGGTTTGATTATTAATATGGCTGCCCTTACTTACTTAAAGCTAAAGATGATTCTTGAGTGCACTATTTTCTCTCACTGTAACTATTATGTTGAATATCAGTCAGCAGGTCATATGATTGGCAATGGTTGGCAGTGATCGGTAGTGGTTGGCAGTGATCGATAGTGGTTGGCAGTGATTGGTAGTAGTTGGCAATGATTTTCAGTGGTTGGCAGTGATTAGTAGTGGTTGGCAGTGATTGGTAGTGGTTGGCAGTGATCGGTAGTGATTGACAGTAATTGGTAGTGGTTGGCAGTGATCGGTAGTGGTTAGCAGTGATTGGTAGTGGTTGGCAGTGATTGGTAGTGGTTGGCAGTGATTGGTGGTGGTTGGCAGTGATCGGTAGTGGTTGGTAGTGGTCAGCATTGGTTGGCAGTGATCAGCAGTGGTTGGCAGTGATCGGTAGTGGTTGGCAGTGATTGGCAGTGATTGTTAGTGTTTGGCAGTGATTGGTAGTGGTTGGCAGTAATTGGTAGTGGTTGCAGTGATTGACAGTGGTTGACAGTGACCGCCATTGGTTGGCAGTGATAGGTATTGGTTGGCAGTGGTTGGCAGTGATCGGTAGTGGTTGGTAGTGGTTTGCAGTGATCAGTAGTGGTTGGTAGTGGTTGGCAGTGGTTGGCAGTGATCGGTAGTGGTTGGTAGTGGTTGGTAGTGATCGGTAGTGGTTGGCAGTGATTGGCAGTGATCAGTAGTGGTTGGCAGTGATCGGTAGTGGTTGGCAGTGATTGGCAGTGGTTGGCGGGGATCGTAGTGGTTGGAAGTGATCGGTAGTGTTTGGCAGTGATTGGCAGTGATTGGTAGTGGTTGGCAGTGATTGGCAGTGGTTGGCAGTGATCAGTAGTGATTGGCAGTGATTGTTAGTGGGTTGGCAGTGGTTAGTATTGGTTGGCAGTGATCAGCAGTGGTTGGCAGTGATTGGTAGTGGTTGGTAGTGATTGGTATTGGTTGGCAGTGGTTGGTTGGCAGTGATCGGTAGTGGTTGGTAATGGTTGGCAGTGATTGGTAGTGGTTGGCAGTGATTGGTAGTGTTTGGCAGTGTATTTTGCTGATTTTAGCTCTGTTGCACAGGATAAAAAAGAAGTTATCTGCAACAGTGTAATAATAAAAATGCTCGGGAACATCAGAACATTTTGTAACTGCTTCTCTACTAAGCCAAGTTGAGGTAAATTGTCACTAGATCATTTGAGGTTTGAGCCGGGGTTGGCTACTACTTGCGCTGTGTAACCCCCATATAGGAGTATTCAAAAGGGAATGTGCTGGCTAACAATACTTGTCTTTAAAGTGACTATTACAGAAAATACAAGCTAGATAGAATAATGTATTAGAAGTAAACATTAACCTGAGAGTATTATGCAGAAAGAAATACATTTATATTCTATTACTTGTTTAAATATGAAAAAATAAGTGTAAAGCTTTATTATCCATACAGCAATGAGCGCCACCATGTTGTAACCTAAGTTTCACTCTCTGCTGAAGCTAATTGGGGACAGTTATAAATGGGTGACTAAAGTGTGCAACCAATGCTTGGAATATAGTAGTGCACTTACACGTTTTACTGGAATTGTAAAGGACACAGTTTTCAGAATTAAAGTACAGGAAAAGAGGACAAAATAAATAATGAAAGTATATTACTGGTAAGGTTTATTTTACTGATATGTTATATTACAAAGTGTATTTAATGAGCCAGTGACAGAGACATCACACATTCTGACGACCAGTCACACTGTGTATTGTGATGCCTTAAACACACACATCGATCATACATAGCAAATCGCAAGTTGCAGCCACAGTAACATCACAATGTTGTCCTAAAAAGAACTTGCGCCAGTAACATTCTTCTGAGCTCTGTGATTAATGACTCAGGAACTAATTGGAGTGTGAGGGAACCAGTGATTTGTTAAAAGTGTCGTGAGAAGGTGACGTTCCATTTTATCAGTGATGAACCAGTAACAAATAAACAGACAAGAAATAATAAATGACACTGCCCCTACCACTGCTTTCAGTAGCTGAGTCTGAAAGATATATATATTTTTTATTCTATTAAAATCCTGTATAGCAGCAGAAATGTCAGCTTGCTGTCTCCTAAAATATCATTTAACTAGCAATAATGTGTTTTATTAAAATCAAGAGAGTGCAAGCAGAATTAATATAACACTTGAATGTAACTATCAGCTAGATTACGAGTTTTGCGTTATGAGTGAAAAAACATTTGGCTAGACGCCCATGGAGTTACCTAGGAGTCAGCACTGATTGGCTAACTAGGTAGTTAGTAAATAGTTAATAACTATTTGCTAACTAGTCTACCTAGTTAAAATAAATACAAACTTACAAGTTAAATAAAATTAAAACCTAAGATAGCTACAATATAAGTATTAGTTATTTTGTAGCTAGCTTAGGTTTTTTAAAAGGTAAGTTTGTATTTAGTTTTAAATAAGTTTTATTTAGGTAAGAATTGTAAGGTTTATTTGGCTTTATTTTAATTATATGTAAGTTAGGGGGTGTTAGGGTTAGGGTTAGACTTATGTTTAGGGTTACGTTAGGGTTAGGGTTAGGTTTAGGGGTTAATATATTTATTTAGTGTTAGTGATGTGGGAGGCCAGAGGTTTAGGGGTTAATAACTTTAGTATAGTGGCTGCGACATTGGGGCAGCAGATTAGGGCAGTGCTATAGGGAGGTGAATTAATGCCGCTTTCGTGGCGGTCGTTAATTTCTCTATAGTGCTCAAAACTCGTAATCTAGCTGTATGTGTTTAATTCCTGCATACGAGTTTAACATATAAAGGTTGCTCCTTACCTGAAGCTTATCATATGACATTTACATACTTTATGGTGAACAATTAGATAAACATTTGTAAAGGATTGCGATCAAGCCCTAGTTAAGATTAGCTAGAGCAATGCTACTACTGGGAGCTAGCTGAACACATCTGGTGAGCCAATGACAAGAGGCTTAGGTTAGTACTTGCCAGCTGCTAGTAGTGTAGTGCTGCTGCCGATCCTACCTAGATATGTTTTTCAGCTAAATTGAAAACTCTTAAAATGAGATGGTCTATTTGATTCTTTTAAGCCCCTTTAAATACATTTTATGAAATAGGAGAAACATGTTAAAGACTTTAAAGAGACCCATATACAAATATATATATAAGTTGTTTTGTCCTTGGCACGTCTGGCATTATTTTCATGTTGTTATATTATTTGTAGGTGCATAACGGATTTATGATTAAACGTGTATGTAAACAGTAAAATAAGGGTACACGTATATATTTTATTGCTGTACTATAAGACACAAGACTGTAATTATGTTGCACATTGTATTTTGATTGATGTTTTTTTAACTGTTTCCTTCCTCTTTCCTATCTGTTGTTGAAAGTGTAGTGTAGACTTAAAGGGACATAATAGAGCTGAAAGGTGCTTGAGTGCGTTTCAGTTTTGAATAGAAGCTATCACTGTTTTAGCGGCATATGCACGTATGACGCATATGCCTCGTGCACACATTCAAGCACTATGCCTAATTAGTTATTTGTATCATGACTGCAATGACTTAAAGGAACGGGAAACCCAATTTGTTTTCTTTCATTATTCAGAAAGCTGCATTTTTAAATAACTTTCCAATTTATTTCTATTATCTCTGTTTTATGCTCTTTGTATTCTTTGTTGCAAAGTATACCTAGGTAAGCTCAGAGGCTGCTGATTGGTGGCTGCACATATATTCCGCTTGTCATTGTCTTTCTGCTAGCTCCCAGTAGTGCCTTACTGCCCCTTCAACAACGGATACCAAGAGAATGAAGTAAAACTGATAGTAGAAGTAAATAGGAAAGTTGTTTAAAATTGTATTCTCTGACTCATGAAAAATAAATTGGGGTTTGTGTCCTTTTACTGTGTGCCCTACATGCTCCTGCTGCCTCCCTGAGTAGGTGTTACATGCAGGTGCACAAGGCACACACAGCATATGTGCATATGCCTATAACAGTAATACCTTTTACTGTGTGCCCTACACGCTCCTGCTGCTGCCTCCCTGAGTAGGTGTTACATGCAGGTGCACAAGGCACACACAGCATATGTGCATATGCCTATAACAGTAATACCTTTTACTGTGTGCCCTACACGCTCCTGCTGCCTCCCTGAGTAGGTGTTACATGCAGGTGCACAAGGCACACACAGCATATGTGCACATGCCCCTATAACAGTAATACCTTTTACTGTGTGCCCTACACGCTCCTGCTGCTGCCTCCCTGAGTAGGTGTTTACATGCAGGTGCACAAGGCACACACAGCATATGTGCATATGCCTATAACAGTAATACCTTTTACTGTGTGCCCTACATGCTCCTGCTGCCTCACTGAGTAGGTGTTACATGCAGGTGAACAAGGCACACACAGCATATGTGCACATGCCCCTATAACAGTAATACCTTTTACTGTGTGCCCTACACGCTCCTGCTGCTGCCTCCCTGAGTAGGTGTTTACATGCAGGTGCACAAGGCACACACAGCATATGTGCATATGCCTATAACAGTAATACCTTTTACTGTGTGCCCTACATGCTCCTGCTGCCTCACTGAGTAGGTGTTACATGCAGGTGCACAAGGCACACACAGCATATGTGCACATGCCCCTATAACAGTAATACCTTTTACTGTGTGCCCTGCATGCTCCTGCTGCTGCCTCCCTGAGTAGGTGTTACATGCAGGTGCACAAGGCACACACAGCATATGTGCACATGCCCCTATAACAGTAATACCTTTTGCTGTGTGCCCTACACGCTCCTGCTGCTGCCTCCCTGAGTAGGTGTTTACATGCAGGTGCACAAGGCACACACAGCATATGTGCATATGCCTATAACAGTAATACTTTTTACTGTGTGCCCTACACGCTCCTGCTGCTGCCTCCCTGAGTAGGTGTTTACATGCAGGTGCACATGGCACACACAGCATATGTGCACATGCCCCTATAACAGTAATACCTTTTACTGTGTGCCCTACATGCTCCTGCTGCTGCCTCCCTGAGTAGGTGTTACATGCAGGTGCACAAGGCACACACAGCATATGTGCATATGCCCCTATAACAGTAATACCTTTTACTAGAAGCCCTTTTAGTTTACTGCAATTTGCACAAAGCTTCCCCTGAGCTTCCAACCTTTAATTCAGCATTATTTGTATACAACAGACGTGGTCTTTCCTATTGACTAAGATAACTGTTTAAATATATTTCTTTCTATTTACAGGATGGACAGAATCAGAAGCTGACCACTAGTATCTGGTATCGACAGGTGATTAACAATCTAGGTTATTATTTTCACCAGCTGCTCGCACGACCTTCTGTGAACAGATATTAAATGATTCCCCTTCACTATATTACATTAGGGATGCTATATATATATAAATATATACAGTATATATAGTCACCTTTTATTGTGTGCTTAAGTGAGTGCAAAAAAATCTTTAGCTGACGAGAAAACATACTGAGGACTCAGGTTACTCACAAATTAGTTTATTAACATATCATATTTATGACAATTTACACAAAGTAAGCTTTTAGAAAGATCTTGTTGTCAAATATCAGATTTATCTACAAGTGCTCATATGGTTAGAGTACACGTCTAGAGACTAGTCCTGGGGTTAAGCAATAACAGCCCTTAATGTAGCACTCAGTGGTGTCACTAGGGTTGGTGTCACCCGGCGCGGTAAGTTATAGTGTCACCCCCCACACCCCAGTAATGTTTTTTTTTTTTTACTGGAAGAAGAGAATTTCATAGAAAAGGCAAACTTCTCCAATGGACAGAAAGCAGACACACACACAAACACAAAAACACAGGCACACACACACACACACACAAACACTCTCAGACACAATCAGACACACACACAAAACACACACAAAAACACTCAAACACACACAAAAACAGACACACACACACACAAAAAAAACACTTAGACACACACACACAAAAACACTCAGACACACACACACACAAAAACACTTAGACACACACACACACAAAAAAACACTTAGACACACACACACACAAAAACACTCAGACACACACACAAAAACTCGAAATTGGGCAAGGGAGGAGCAAAGTACAAACAAGCAAAAGCAGCCTGGAAAACTATTTGTGGAAATTGCGACGTGGGCTCAAGAGGCAAAATAATGAAGTGTGTCTACAACTTCCCCAGTCCCACTAATGTTCACAACTGCTGGCCCCTCTAATAAAAACAAATCTATGCATATCTACATTGTATTTCTTTAATTTTTAATAAAATAATAATAAAAAAAAAGTTAAAAAATTGTGTTCATGGAGCGTGTCACCCGGGTGCGGTCCACACCCCCTGCACCCCCCAAGTGACGTCCCTGGTAGCACTTGTGCATTATACAGGCATGTGTGACTGTATCAACCGAGAGGTTACTTCATCTGACTATCAGCATTTTATCCTGTTTGGCACCAGGTTTAGTTTATTAAGTGTCAGAGACCCGGAAACTAATGCCCTATCTTAGGCCTAGATTTAGAGTTGGGCGGTAGCCGTCAAAACCAGCGTTAGAGGCTCCTAACGCTGGTTTTAGGCTACCGCCGGTATTTGGAGTCAGTCAGGAAAGGGTCTAACGCTCACTTTCCAGCCGCGACTTTTCCATACCGCAGATCCCCTTACGTCAATTGCGTATCCTATCTTTTCAATGGGATCTTTCTAACGCCGGTATTTAGAGTCGTGTCTGAAGTGAGCGTTAGAAATCTAACGACAAAACTCCAGCCGCAGAAAAAAGTCAGTAGTTAAGAGCTTTCTGGGCTAACGCCGGTTTATAAGGCTCTTAACTACTGTGCTCTAAAGTACACTAACACCCATAAACTACCTATGTACCCCTAAACCGAGGTCCCCCCACATCGCCGCCACTCAATAAAAAATGTTTAATCCCTAATCTGCCGACCGCCACCTACGTTATACTTATGTACCCCTAATCTGCTTCCCCTAACACCGCCGACCCCTATATTATATTTATTAACCCCTAACCTGCCCCCCACAACGTCGCCTCCACCTGCCTACACTTATTAACCCCTAATCTGCCGACCGCAAAGCGCCGCTACCTACGTTATCCTTATGTACCCCTAATCTGCTGCCCCTAACACCGCCGACCCCTATATTATATTTATTAACCCCTAATCTGCCCCCCTCAACGTCGCCTCCATCTGCCTACACTTATTAACCCCTAATCTGCCGAGCGGACCGCACCGCTACTATAATAAAGTTATTAACCCCTAATCCGCCTCACTCCCGCCTCAATAACCCTATAATAAATAGTATTAACCCCTAATCTGCCCTCCCTAACATCGCCGACACCTAACTTCAATTATTAACCCCTAATCTGCCGACCGAATCTCGCCGCTACTGTAATAAATGGATTAACCCCTAAAGCTAAGTCTAACCCTAACACCCCGCTAAGTTAAATATAATTTAAATCTAATGAAATAAATTAACTCTTATTAAATAAATTATTCCTATTTAAAGCTAAATACTTACCTGTAAAATAAACCCTAATATAGCTACAATATAAATTATAATTATATTATAGCTATTTTAGGATTTATATTTATTTTACAGGTAACTTTGTATTTATTTTAACCAGGTACAATAGCTATTAAATAGTTAAGAACTATTTAATAGTTAAAATAGTTAAAATAATTACAAAATTACCTGTAAAATAAATCCTAACCTAAGTTACAATTAAACCTAACACTACACTATCAATAAATAAATTAAATAAAATACCTCCAATTACCTACAATTAAACCTAACACAACACTATCAATACATTAATTAAATACAATACCTACAAATAACTACAATTAAATAAACTAACTAAAGTACAAAAAAAAAAGAACTAAGTTACAAAAAATAAAAAAATATTTACAAACATTTGAAAAATATTACATCAATTTTAAACTAATTACACCTACTCTAAGCCCCCTAATGAAATTACAAAGCCCCCCAAAATAAAAAAATGCCCTACCCTATTCTAAATTACAAAAGTTCAAAGCTCTTTTACCTTACCAGCCCTGAACAGGGCCCTTTGCGGAGCATGCCCCAAGAAATTCAGCTCTTTTGCCTGTAAAAAAACACATACAATACCCCTCCCCAACATTACAACCCACCACCCACATACCCCTAATCTAACCCAAACCCCCCTTAAATAAACATAACACTAAGCCCCTGAAGATCTTCCTACCTTATCTTCACCTCACCGGGTATCACCGATCGGTCCTGGCTCCAAAATCTTCATCCAACCCAAGCGGGGGCTGGCGATCCATAATCCTGCGGCTGAAGAGGTCCAGAAGAGGCTCCAAAGTCTTCATCCTATCCGGGAAGAAGAGGCGATCCAGACGGCAACCATCTTGACACAAGCGGCATCTTCTATCTTCATCCGATGAGGAACGGCTCCATCGTGAAGACCTCCAGCGCGGATCAATCTTCTTCCGACGACGTCCAACTGAAGAATGACGGTTCCTTTAAGGGACGTCATCCAAGATGGCGTCCCTCGAATTCCAATTGGCTGATAGGATTCTATCAGCCAATCGGAATTAAGGTAGGAAAATTCTGATTGGCTGATGGAATCAGCCAATCAGAATCAAGTTCAATCCGATTGGCTGATCCGATCAGCCAATCAGATTGAGCTCGCATTCTATTGGCTGTTCCGATCAGATCGGATCAGCCAATCGGATTGAACTTGATTCTGATTGGCTGATTCCATCAGCCAATCAGAATTTTCCTACCTTAATTCCGATTGGCTGATAGAATCCTATCAGCCAATCGGAATTCGAGGGACGCCATCGTGGATGACGTCCCTTAAAGGAACCGTCATTCTTCAGTTGGACGTCGTCGGAAGAAGATTGATCCGTGCTGGAGGTCTTCACGATGGAACCGTTCCTCATCGGATGAAGATAGAAGATGCCGCTTGGATCAAGATGGTTGCCGGTCTGGATCGCCTCTTCTTCCCGGATAGGATGAAGACTTTGGAGCCTCTTCTGGACCTCTTCAGCCGCAAGATTATGGATCGCCAGCCCCCGCTTGGGTTGGATGAAGATTTTGGAGCCAGGACCGATCGGTGATACCCGGTGAGGTGAAGATAAGGTAGGAAGATCTTCAGGGGCTTAGTGTTAGGTTTATTTAAGGGGGGTTTGGGTTAGATTAGGGGTATGTGGGTGGTGGGTTGTAATGTTGGGGGGGGGTATTGTATGTGTTTTTTTACAGGCAAAAGAGCTGAATTTCTTGGGGCATGCCCCGCAAAGGGCCCTGTTCAGGGCTGGTAAGGTAAAAGAGCTTTGAACTTTTTTAATTTAGAATAGGGTAGGGCATTTTTTTATTTTGGGGGGCTTTGTAATTTCATTAGGGGGCTTAGAGTAGGTGTAATTAGTTTAAGATTGTTGTAATATTTTTCTAATGTTTGTAAATATTTTATTATTTTTTGTAACTTAGTTCTTTTTTATTTTTTGTACTTTAGTTAGTTTATTTAATTGTAGTTATTTGTAGGTATTGTATTTAATTAATGTATTGATAGTGTAGTGTTAGGTTTAATTGTAGGTAATTGGAGGTATTTTATTTAATTTATTTATTGATAGTGTAGTGTTAGGTTTAATTGTAACTTAGGTTAGGATTTATTTTACAGGTAATTTTGTTATTATTTTAACTATTTTAGCTATTAAATAGTTCTTAACTATTTAATAGCTATTGTACCTGGTTAAAATAAATACAAAGTTGACTGTAAAATAAATATTAATCCTAAAATAGCTACAATATAATTATAATTTATATTGTAGCTATATTAGGGTTTATTTTACAGGTAAGTATTTAGCTTTAAATAGGAATAATTTATTTAATAAGAGTTAATTTATTTCGTTAGAATAAAATTATAATTAACTTAGGGGGATGTTAGTGTTAGGGTTAGACTTAGCTTTAGGGGTTAATCCATTTATTACAGTAGCGGCGAGATTCGGTCGGCAGATTAGGGGTTAATAATTGAAGTTAGGTGTCGGCGATGTTAGGGAGGGCAGATTAGGGGTTAATACTATTTATTATAGGGTTATTGAGGCGGGAGTGAGGCGGATTAGGGGTTAATAACTTTATTATAGTAGCAGTGCTGTCCGCTCGGCAGATTAGGGGTTAATAAGTGTAGGCAGGTGGAGGCGACGTTCTGGGGGGCAGATTAGGGGTTAATAAATATAATATAGGGGTCGGCGGTGTTAGGGTCAGCAGATTAGGGGTACACAGAGATAATGTAGGTAGCGGCGGTTTACGGAGCGGCAGATTAGGGGTTAAAAAAATATGCAGGGGTCAGCGATAGCAGGGGCGGCAGATTAGGGGTTAATAAGTGTAAGGTTAGGGGTGTTTAGACTCGGGGTACATGTTAGAGTGTTAGGTGCAGACGTAGGAAGTGTTTCCCCATAGACAACAATGGGGCTGCGTTAAGAGCTGAACGCGGCTTTTTTGCAGGTGTTAGGTTTTTTTTCAGCTCAAATGGCCCCATTGTTTTCTATGGGGATATCGTGCACGAGCACGTTTTTGAAGCTGGCCGCGTCCGTAAGCACCGCTGGTATCGAGAGTTGCAGTGGCGTTAAATTATGCTCTACGCTCCCTTTTTGGAGCCTAACGCACTGAAAACCCAGCCATTCTGTGAACTCTAAATACCAGCGGTATTTAAAAGGTGCGTGGGAAAAAAAGCATGCGTAGCTAACGCACCCCTTTGGCCGCAGAACTCTAAATCTAGGCGTTAGAAATCCTTATGCCCGCACATGTTATAAGAAGGAAAGCATCTCTTTCTTATAGGGGTAACTTGACCACTGATATCATGTGGTTAAAAAAACAGAACAAATTGTAATTTCTTAACTCATTAAATACCAATTTTAGAGCAGTAAAACTGGGGAAGGTATTAACACGTTATGTCTTTCTTGGCAAAAACTAAAAAAAGAAAAAGTCTAGAAGATTCTGTTGCAGTTCCAGTTTTATTTGTTACAGATGTGGAAAGATGACTTCTTGGCTTGGGATTCGAGCCAGTTTGATGGAATTGGAGAAATCTCCCTCCCGCTTAACATCATTTGGGTACCTGATATCGTCATCAATGAGCTGTGCGTATAAGTTACTTTCTACCGATCAGTTAGAGTCTTTGGTTTCAGGTGCAATATACAGTATATGTGTACAAATGTGTACTTATGTGTTTATATGTGTGTATATGTGTATTTTTGTGTTCATATGTGTGTATATATGTGTATTTATGTGTTTATATGTATGTATATGTGTATACATGTGTATTTATGTGTTTATATGTGTATATATGTGTATGTATGTGTTCATATGTGTATATATGTGTATACATGTGTATGTATGTGTTTATATGTGTGTATATGTGTATACATGTGTATTATGTGTTTATATGTGTGTATATGTGTATACATGTGCATTTATGTGTTTATATGTGTATATGTGTATATATGTGTATGTATGTGTTCATATGTGTATATATGTGTATACATGTATATGTATGTGTTTATATGTGTATATATGTGTATACATGTGTATTATGTGTTTATATGTGTGTATATGTGTATACATGTGCATTTATGTGTTCATATGTGTGTATATGTGTATTTATGTGTTAATAAGTGTGTGTACATATATATATATATATATATATATGCATATGAAGAGGGAAGCGCTCTACCAGGAACGAACAACAGCTCATCAGATAGTTCTATGGTGATTTACCACCCAGGAGCAGCCTCTTTTAGACCAGTGTGCTTTTTTAAAGAGGAAAACTTTCCTGTAGTATATCAGTCTGACCCCGCTAAGTAAGGTCAGTCCAGTACTGAAATATATATACACATGTGTATTTTGTGTTCATATGTGTATTTATGTGTTTATATGTGTGTGTGTATATATGTACAGTATCTCACAAAAGTGAGTACATCCCTCACATTTTTGTAAATATTTTATTATATCTTTTCATGTGACAACACTAAAGAAATGGCACTTTACTACAATGTAAAGTAGTGAGTGTACAGCCTGTATAACAGTGTAAAATTGCTGTCCCCTCAAAATAACACACAGCCATTAATGTCTAAACCGTTGGAAACAAAAGTGAGTACACCCCTAAGTGGAAATGTCCTAATTGGGCCCAAAGTGTCAATATTTTGTGTGGCCACCATTATTTTCTAGCACTGCCTTAACCAGAGCTTCACAGGTTGCCACTGGAGTCCTCTTCCACTCCTCCATGACGACATCACAGAGCTGGTGGATGTTAGAGACCTTGCTCTCCCCCACCTTCTGTTTGAGGATGCCCCACAGATGCTCAATAGGGTTTAGGTCTGGAGATATGCTTGGCCAGTCCGCCACCTTTACTCTCAGCTTCTTTAGCGAGGCAGTGGTGGTCTTGGAGGTGTGTTTGGGGTCGTTATCATTTTGGAATACTGCCCTGCGGCCCAGTCTCGGAAGGGAAGGGATCATGCTCTGCTTCATTATGTCATAGTAGATATTGGCATTCATGGTTCCCTCAATGATTTGTAGCTCCCCAGTGCCGGCAGCACTCATGCAGTCCCAGACCATGACACTCCCACCACCATGCTTGACTGTAGGCAAGACACACTTGTCTTTGTACTCCTCACCTGGTTGCTGCGACACACGCTTGACACCATCTGAACCAAATAAATTTATCTTGGTCTCATCAGACCACAGGACATGGTTCCAGTAATCCATGTCCTTAGTCTGCTTGTCTTCAGCAAACTGTTTACTGGCTTTCTTGTGCATCATCTTTAGAGGCTGCCTTCTGGGAAGACAGCCATGCAGACCAATTTGATGCAGTGTGCGGCGTATGGTCTGAGCACTGACAGGCTGACCCCCCACCCCTTCAACCTCTGCAGCAATGTTGGCAGCACTCAAACTTCTATTTCCCAAAGACAACCTCTGGATATGACGCTGAGCACGTGCACTCAACTTCTTTGGTCGACCATGGCGAGGCCTGTTCTAAATGGAACCTGTCCTGTGAAACCGCTGTATGGTCTTGCCCACTGTGCTGCAGCTTAGTTTCAGGGTCTTGGCAATCTTCTTATAGCCTAGGCCATCTTTATGTAGAGCAACAATTCATTTTTCAGATCCTCAGAGTTCTTTGCCATGAGATGCCATGATGAACTTCCAGTGACCAGTATGAGAGAGTGTGAGAGCGATAACACCAAAATTATAACACCTGCTCCCCATTCACACCTGAGACCTTGTAACACTAACGAGTCACATGACACAGGGGAGGGAAAATGGCTAATTGGGCCTAATTTGGACATTTCAACTTAGGGGTGTACTCACTTGTTGCCCACATTCTAGACATTAATGGCTGTGTGTTGAGTTATTTTGAGGGGACAGCAAATTTACACTGTTATACAGGCTGTACACTCTACTTTACATTGTAGCAAATTGTCATTTTGTTCAGTGTTGTCACATGAAAAGATATAATAAAATATTTACAAAAATGTGAGGGGTGTACGCACTTTTGTGAGATACTGTGTATATATATATATACATGTGTATTTATGTGTTTAGATGTGTATATATGTTGTAAAAATGGAGCAGATAAACTTTCTTGACACAGGGTTGCCATAACTTTCAATGTGTAAAAAACTGCAATATCTTTGAAGCGCAATAAAAAGTGTTACGCCTGTATTTATGTTCCACAGTGTAGAAGACGGGAAGTCGCCTGACCTGCCGTACGTGTATGTCAGCTCCACGGGGACTATCCGGAATTACAAACCGATGCAGGTGGTATCTGCGTGTAGCTTGGAGACTTACGCCTTCCCCTTTGATATACAGAACTGCAGTCTCACATTCAGTAGCTGTTTGCACACAGGTACAAATCTCTTCTGCTAATAACAAGACAACCACTGAATGATTCTGTCTGCAAGTGAACAAAGCAGAACAAATGTAAAGGGACATAAAACCCAAACGTTTGTGTTCATGATTCAGATGGAACAGACAGTTTTATACAACTTTCCAATGTACTTCTATTATCAAATTGTATTTGTTTTCTTTTTATCTTTTGTTGAAAAGCAGGAAGCTAAGTTCAGGAGTGTGCACGTGTCTGCACTGTATGGCAACGGTTTTGCAACAATGTTATGTTCAGCACTAGATGGCAGCACTATTTCCTGTCATGTAGTGCACCAGGCATGTGCACGCTACCTATCCAGATTTCTCATCAACAAATAACAACAACAGAATGAAGCAAATTTGACAATAGAGGTCATTTGGAAACTTTTATTAAATTGTATTCTCTATCTGAATAATGATAGAATTTTTTTTGGCTTTCATGTCCCTTTAAATATATTGCAATCTGGGCACTAAATATTTCTTTAGAAATGTGAAATAAATGTGCAAGTCCCAGGTTAGATTCTGATATATATTGGAATGATCTGCATTCTGTATATAGAGAAGTCTTTAAAGGAACATTCTTATCAGAATAAAAAGTGTTGCTAGAGAGACTTTTGTATTACAATATCCCTTTAGTTAGCGTGTATATAATACAACATATAACTATGTACTTTTACATTCTAATCCTTAGGAATCCATCAGATATTTGCCTACAGATAGAGACTAAGGGGCCCATTTATCAAGCTTTGTATGGAGTTTGAGGGCCCGTGTTTCTGGTGAGTATTCAGGCTCACCAGAAACACCAGACTAAAGACCGCTGCTCCATAACCTGTCGGTCTGCTCTGAGCGGACTAAAGACCGCTGCTCTATAACCTGTCAGTCTGCTCTGAGCGGACTAAAGACCGCTGCTCCATAACCTGTCGGTCAGCTCTGAGCGGACTAAAGACCACTGCTCCATAACCTGTCGGTCTGCTCTGAGCGGACTAAAGACCGCTGCTCCATAACCTGTCGGTCTGCTCTGAGTGGACTAAAGACCACTGCTCCATAACCTGTCGGTCTGCTCTGAGCGGACTAAAGACCGCTGCTCCATAACCTGTCGGTCTGCTCTGAGCGGACTAAAGACCGCTGCTCCATAACCTGTCGGTCTGCTCTGAGCGGACTAAAGACGGCTGCTCCATAACCTGTCGGTCTGCTCTGAGCGGACTAAAGACCGCTGCTCCATAACCTGTCGGTCTGCTCTGAGCGGACTAAAGACCGCTGCTCCATAACCTGTCGGTCTGCTCTGAGCGGACTAAAGACCGCTGCTCCATAACCTGTCGGTCTGCTCTGAGCGGACTAAAGACCGCTGCTCTATAACCTGTCGGTCTGCTCTGAGCGGACTAAAGACCGCTGCTCCATAACCTGTCGGTCAGCTCTGAGCGGACTAAAGACCGCTGCTCCATAACCTGTCGGTCTGCTCTGAGCGGACTAAAGACCGCTGCTCCATAACCTGTCGGTCTGCTCTGAGTGGACTAAAGACCACTGCTCCATAACCTGTCGGTCTGCTCTGAGCGGACTAAAGACCGCTGCTCCATAACCTGTCGGTCTGCTCTGAGCGGACTAAAGACCGCTGCTCCATAACCTGTCGGTCTGCTCTGAGCGGACTAAAGACCGCTGCTCCATAACCTGTCGGTCTGCTCTGAGCGGACTAAAGACCGCTGCTCCATAACCTGTCGGTCTGCTCTGAGCGAACTAAAGACCGCTGCTCCATAACCTGTCGGTCTGCTCTGAGCGGACTAAAGACCGCTGCTCCATAACCTGTCGGTCTGCTCTGAGCGGACTAAAGACCGCTGCTCCATAACCTGTCGGTCTGCTCTGAGCGGACTAAAGACCGCTGCTCCATAACCTGTCGGTCTGCTCTGAGCGGACTAAAGACCGCTGCTCCATAACCTGTCGGTCTGCTCTGAGCGGACTAAAGACCGCTGCTCCATAACCTGTCGGTCTGCTCTGAGCGGACTAAAGACCGCTGCTCCATAACCTGTCGGTCTGCTCTGAGCAGGCGGACAGACATCGCTGCAATTCAACCCAATCCAATACGATCGGGTTGATTGACACCCCCCTGCTAGCAGCCGATTGGCCGCGAATCTTCAGGGGGCGACGTTGCACCAGCAGTTCACAAGAGCTGCTGGTGCAATGCTGAATGCGGAGAGCGTATGCTGTCGGCATTTATCGATGTCTGACGGACATGATCCGCTAATCAGATCATGTCGGACAGACACATAATAAATAGGCCCCTTAGGGGCCAATTAATCAAGCTTTATATAGAGCTTGATGCCCCTGTTTGCGCGCGAGCGCTCGCCGGAAACAGAAATTATGAAGCAGTGGTCTAAAGGCTGCTGCTCCATAACTTGTCCGCCTGCTCTGAGGCCGCGGACAGAAATCAACCCAATCCTATATGATCAGGTTGATTGACACCCCATTCTAGCGGCCGATTGGCTGCAAATCTGCAGGGGGCGGCGTTGCACCAGCAGTTCACAAGAACTGCTTGTGCAATGATAAATGATGACAGCGTATGATACGTTATGATAAATCTACCCCTAACTGGTTTGTAGTTTCCTGTTCTTGATCTAGATCCTCTTTTTAAAGGTAATTTAAATAGTGAGTAGTTCTGGGCTTTATAAGAGTTATTTGTGAGGTTTGAGCTCTATGAGAGTTAATTGCTTTACCATTAAAACATTTATTATTATTAAGTTAAAATTCCTCAATCCCTTAGGAGACACAGGGCTAACTCCTAGGCAAATTGTGCAATGGAGGTGATATGAATAAACCGTCTAGAGATCAGTGATTTTGTATAGCAGCTCTGTGTTATATCTCTGTACAAATGAAAGCTGATTAGGATTAAATGCTGCAGAATGGAACTTGCTTACTGTTTCACATACAGGTTTATGTACTGAGGCAAACATACATAACACCTCATACACACACACATACACACACTCACATACATACGCACACACACTCACATACATACACACACACAAATACACACACTCACATACATACACACACTCACATACATACACATACACACACTCACATACATACACACACACAAATACACACACTCACATACATACACATACACACACTCACATACATACACACACACAAATACACACACTCACATACATACACATACACACACTCACATACATACACATACACACACTCACATACACACACTCACATACATACACATACATACGCACACACACTCACATACATACATACACACTCACATACATACACATACACACACTCACATACATACACACACACATACACAGACTCACATACATACGCACACACACTCACATACATACACACACACTCACATACATACACATACACACACTCACATACATACACACACACATACACAGACTCACATACATACGCACACACACTCACATACATACACACACACAAATACACACACTCACATACATACACATACACACACTCACATACATACACATACACACACTCACATACATACACATACACAGACTCACATACATACGCACACACACTCACATACATACATACACACAAATACACACACTCACATACACATACACACACATACATATGCACACACACTCACATACATACACATACACACACTCACATACATACACATACACACACTCACATACATACACACTCACATACATACACTCACATACATACTCATACACACACTTACATACATACACACACTCACTCACACACTCAAATACATACACACACTCACATACATACATACACACACTCACATACATAAACACACACACTCACATACACGCACTCATACCCATAAATATATACACACAAACACATATAAATATATACACACAAACACATATAAATATACACAGACTTGTATAAATATATATACATATATACACATATATACATATATACACACATATATAGCTATATACACACATATATACACACATACATTACATTTAAAGAATATTAGGCAAACTAAATAATGATAGTGCATTGGAAAGGTTTTTAACTATGCAGAATTAAATATTAATGGGCAATAAACATTTGAAGGTGCCCTAATGTCTCTGTGTCGATGGGAGCAGTAAATGTGTAATTATGAGTTCTGCTTGTTATAATATGTGTTGTTCAGTTCATGTAAAGCCTTATAAGTGGCAGAAACAAACAAAAAAATGCTGGGTGATTTTATGCTGTAACGTTTTGACAATGATACTGTGACAGTTCTGCTCATTGCTTGATTGACAGTTGTGCATGAATTAGAGATTAAATAACAGTGCTATGAGATATTTATGCACATACAGTATGCATTTTATTATCTTTTCAGTGAATGATCTGAATATTTCCATCTGGAGAAGTCAGGAGGAGATCAGTACAGACAAGAGCGTATTTTTGGACGACGGAGAGTGGGAGCTTCTGTCTGTCCCTTCCAGCTATGAAATTCTGCACACGCAGGGCGGCAGCTTTGCGCAGGTCCAGTTTAATGTAAGTGCGGCGACGTGAAAAAGACAAATGTCCCTAATGTCCTTAGATTTGTCTCAGCAGAGATAAAAATATTACTACCCCTCTTAAAGGGATAGCCCAAAAGCAAAAATGACAAGCTCTAAATCATAAGATAGGGAGAGTCCATGGCTTCATTCCTTACTGTTGGGAAATACAACACCTGGCCACCAGGAGGAGGCAAAGACATCCCAGCCAAAGGTTTAAATATCCCTCCCACTTCCTCATTACCCCAGTCATTCTTTGCCTTTCGTCACGTTAGGAGGTGGCAGAGAAGTGTCAGAAGATTTGCAGAGTCCTGAAAAAGAGTATCTGCCCTTCGAGATAGGACTGGAGTTTTAAGTAATCATGTCAACCTCTCAGTGAGAGTATTGATGAAAGTTAGAGTCTGGAGATGCAGGGAAAGTTTTTCTGTGAAACCATCCAGACTACTGCTAACAGCTCCTAAGCAATCAGTTTTGACGAGTTTCACTGCCTGCTTTCTCTCACTCAAGTCCATGTCAGGAGTGCTGATATAAGACTGTCACACTTGAGAGGCTGTGTTCTGTTCCACAGCATGGATCCTGGAGGTAAGATTGTTTCAATTTTTATACATAAAACTCTATAAGAGGGTCACAGTATGGCTCCTTTGTACCTTGATAGGATCCAAGGTTAATATCCTCTGAAGGGGGTTTACTGAACAGTTTGGGTTAATTAATCAGTGTATAAATTATTTACATGCTGCTTTGTGTGATTTTTTTCCTGGGCTCATAGACTGTGTGTTTTTGGCTTGAACAAACAGATTTCACTTTTAAGTTTCACTTTTGTTTTTGAAAGTGTTGCACAGCTCCTATTACTTGCTGTACTTGTAATAACAGAGGAAGTACTGTCTTGTACTCCATGTGACCGGGTTTGGTCTATGTTCATTTCCTTCATTCCAGCTGAGACTTGAACCTGAGGAGAGCGTTTCCTCTGTTAATTGTCTGGGTCTGTCAGGGTTTTTTCCCTGCTTTGTTTGCCATGTGCTGCTGGCAGCCATTTTACTCACCTCTTTTGCTGAGTCTGGTGCAGAGTGTGCTCATTTCCTGTACGCCCTCTTATGGCCAGACTGGTGTACATCATTCATGTGAGACAGGTTGCAGTCTCAGAATTGTGTTGTCATCATTATTATTTAATTGGCCTCTGTTCAGTATGCTTTGCCCTTCCGTTGTCTCAGACCTGTTTGTGAGTTCCAGTTCCTGTGTATTACCTGGCTGTCTGATGTCTCTTCTGGTTCCTGATCCCTGGATTGTTCCTGACTCTGCTGTTCTCCTTGTTCCTGATTCCGGCTCGTCTGACTACTCACTTTGGCTCCAGACTCGGCTCGTCTGAATATTTGGTTCAGCTCCTGACTCAGCTCGTCTGACTACCAGCTCTGGCTTTGACTCCTGGCTTGTTGTTTGACTTGTGGACTTTTTATTATTTTTTGTTATTAATAAAGGTGTGATTATTTTTGCACTTCTCGTCTCAGTCTGATTCCTGGCACCCTGACATTACCCAAGGGCCATGAATCCTGATGGTGCTAATAATCTACCTTTACCTACCATCATTTCCAGGATGGATGAACAGGATCACGGATTGGATCAATTTGCACTAGCCCTTCAAACCCTGCTGACTCGCACTTCACATTTGGACCAAAGTGTCCCGCAAGTTATGGCTGCTCCTGTTTCCGCTGCTGCACCTAGTCCTACCAGGAGCATGTCCGGTTCTGCACCTCTACCTCAGCGATATGGAGGCGATCCTATTCAGTGCAGAGGGTTTTTGAACCAGATGGGCATTTAATTTGAGATGTTACCTCAGGTGTTTCCTTCTGACAGAGCTAAGGTGGGATTTCTCATCTCGTTACTCTCAGACACAGCTCTTGCCTGGGCTAATCCCTTGTGGGAGACTAATAAACCTGGGATTTCAAATTACCCTGAATTTGTGGCCTCCTTTTGAAGGCTATTTGATGTTCTGGCTCGCTCCTCCTCTGCTGCTAAATGACTCATGTCCATTCAGCAAGGTACAAGATCTGTTGCTCAGTATGCCATTGAATTCCATAAACTTGCCGCAGAGGTAGGTTTTAACAATGAAGCCCTTGTTGCAGCCTTCTTTCATGGGCTCTCTGATGCGATTAAAGACAAAGTTGCTGCCAGAGATTTTCCAGAGGATCTTGAGGCATTGGTGTCTTTTTTGATCCTAATTGACATCAGACTCAGAGAGAGGCCTTCTTTCAAGGAGCGCTTGTGGAAGCCTCCTGTTCCGTTGTCTCCTACGTGTTCCCACCCATGCCTCCCTCTCCTCCCATGCTTCCTGGTCCAGAGTCACCAGGTACTGCTGAGCCGATGCAGTTGGGATTCACGCATCTCTCCGCGGTGGAGAGGGCCTTTAGGAGGAGGGAGGGGCTCTGCCTCTATTGTGGGTTACAGGGTCACCTTTTAAAGTCTTGTCCTACACGGCCGGGAAACGCTCGCACCTAAGGTCCTGTCGGGGGCAGGCTTTGGGTGGTTTATCCTAGTCCCCGGAAACACTAAAGGAGAAACCTTTGGTCACGGTTGTTCTTTCCTGAGTGGACTCCTCCATAGTCACCCAGGCTCTTGTTGACTCCGGTGCTGCGGGCTATTTCATTGACAGTGCTTTTGTCCAAAATTTGGTCCTGGTCTCCGCACTGTATTTCCACTTCGTCTTTGGAATCCAGTTAAAGTCTTGTGCACTTCTTCGGTATCTCAATTTCCAGAGGAGTACCAAGAGTTCCTAGACATTTTTGACAAGGTGCATGCCAGTACGTTGCCTCCTCACCAGTCTTACGATTGTGCCATAGACCTGATAAGATAATAGAGGGAGGGTGTAAATATGTGACACGTAAATCAAGAATGTTGGCTAACATTCTTTCCCCATCCATGCTACCTACAATTACTACAGGCAATTGGCTTACCCCTAGAAATGTTTTTTTCAATTGTGGAAGTAGGAAATGTACATCATGTTCATATGCCCTATTGGGTGATACCTTCAAATCCACGGGTGATGAAAAGTCTTTTAAAATTAAAGAGTACATAAATTGCAACACCTCGTTCGTGATATATTTACTCATGTGTAAACTTTGCAATATCAAGTATGTTGGTCAAACGACCAGACCTCTAAAAACAAGATTTTTGGAGCATCTGAGGTCAATTGGAAATGAGGATTCAGACACCCCAGTTGCCTTGCATTTTAAAAATGAACATAATGGGAATAATAAAAAATTACTAGGTTTTCAGGGCATACAACATGTGAAGAGACCCAAAAGGGGGGGAAATAGGCTTAAACTTCTAAGCCAGAAGGAAGTATATTGGATTTTCCAATTGAACACAAGGGTCCCGAAGGGACTAAATTCTGATTGGGATATTAAACTTTATGTAGATTAGTTGGGCTTTGGTTTGAGTGGAAAACATGCATGCATTTTCATTCTATTAGAAAATATTATGAAATGGAGTGTGTACCTTTTTTGGGAGTTTTGAATGCATTTTGTTACTCATGCCTAGCCACAAAGATATTCAAAATCTACATCTATAAATTATTGATCATAGTATTGATGGAGAAACTTGGGAAGTTTCTAGGTTTCCAAGAATTTAAATCAGTAATACTCCTTTCTTTAATAAGGTGATAGTTATAAATACCCTAAAAGTTATTTAGCCTTTTGCATTATGTATATTTACACTAGAGTAATAGCTTACAGTAGGAAAATGGTTATTTGTACTCAGTTCATAGGAAACAATTACAAGGCAGCTTTGGGTATTTAACTTTTTGAGTGATTTTGATTTAGCTATTAACTTGGGTCCTGCTGTCAAAAACAAAGTGATGTCCCATTTTTCAGTTAAACATAAAATCTAAATTTGAACTTTCAGTAAATGAAATTACATTTTATTCCACGCTCTGTATCTATGTAAATATGTTTATCTGTTAGGAACTGTATATATGTTGAATGTGATTGCCCTCCTTTTCTGTGATTCACCTGATCCAACAAATTGCACCTCTAATGGGGGAGTGGTTAATACCTTTATTAAGGATGAGTCTTCAGGTGTTGTTACAGGTCACTGAAGAAGTTACAACTATGAAACGCGTCTGCCATTGTAACCTTGCTGGCGTGTATGCCTTTTAGTGTATTTCTAATAAAGGAGCTTTTTATTTTTAAGCTACAGGACTGGCGGTACGTTATTTGATATTCACCCGCTTTTACCTACCCTTGTATGTGCGAGGATTTGGCTGTTCTAAAGTTGTTCTCTTAAGGGAAGAAGGTGAAGTTCCCTGTACATATCCCTTTCTGCACCAGTTGGACCGGAACCTTTGTTCTAGCTACAGCTCCCGTGGGGAGCGCTGAGGAGGTGAGACGGAGCGGTGCTGCAGAGGCAGTGAAGACACAGTACAGCGCGGCACATATAGGTGAATGGAATTGCCAACACACTGAGCGCTTGCTTACGGATTCTGGCATTCGATTGTGCCATAGACCTGCAACCCGGAGCCATTCCTCCTCGGGGCCGGGTTTACCCTGTCTGTTGTGGAGAATTGTGCTATGGAGGAGTATGTTGTCGATGCTCTGTCGTGGGGGATCATCCGCAAATCCTGCTCTCCTGCAGGGGCTGGCTTCTTCTTTGTGAAGGAAAAGGGTGGCGAGTTAAGACCATGCATCGATTATAGGGGTCTTAATCGTCTTACCATTAAGAATGCTTACCCTATTCCGCTCATTACGGAACTCTTTGACCGCCTCAAGGGAGCTACGATCTTTTCTAAACTTGATTTGAGAGGAGTGTACAATCTCGTTAGGATCAAGGAAGGCCACGAATGGAAAACAACATTTAACACCAGGAGTAAGCATTATGAATATCTTGTAATGCCCTTTGGCCTATGTAATGCTCCTGCTGTTTTCTAGGAATTTATTAATTATGTCCTACGAGATATGTGGTGTACTTGGACGACATCCTCATACACTCACCCACACTTGAGGCTCATCGTTCTGATGTTACACAGGTTCTTCAGAGACTATGTGAGAATGGCCTGTTTTGTAAACTAGAGAAATGTGAGTTCCATCAGACTCAAGTAACCTTCCTAGGTTATGTTATCTCCATTGCAGGGTTCTCTATGGATCCTGACAAGTTGTCTGCAGTTCTGCAGTGGCCTCGCCCAGTTGGTCTTCGGTCTATTCAACGTTTTTTGGGTTTCGCCAATTGCTATAGAAAGTTTTTTTTAAACTTTTCTTCCTTGGTCAAACCTATAACAGACATGACCCGTAAAGAGAACTATCCCCTCCATTGGTCACCTACTGCCATTAAGGCCTTTGATAGTCTTAAGACTGCCTTTGCTGTCGCTCCAGTTCTGGCTCATCCTAACCCTGTCCTGCCTTTCATTCTTGAGGTCGATGCGTCTGAGACTGGAGTAGGTGCCCTCTTGTCTTAACATCCTATGCCTGACGGTTCCTTGCATCCGTGCAGTTTATTCTCTAAGAAATTGTCTCCAGTGGAGTGCAATTATGAAATTGGCGACAGGGAATTACTGGCTATAATTTTGGCACTCAAGGAATGGAAGCATCTTCTCGAGGGTACTAGCGTACCAGTGCTCATTCTTACTGACCACAAATTTAACTCATCTATCTGAAGCAAAGCGCTTGTCGCCCCGAAAGGCCAGATGGGCACTATTTTTGTCTTGGTTTAATTATGTGATCTCCTACCTGCCTGGTAGTAAGAATGTTAAGGCTGATGCCCTCTCTCGACAATTTTCGCCTCTTTCCAAGGAGGAGTCTGTACCTACTCCAGTTATACCTCCTGACCATATTTTTGCTACCATACGTACTAATTTGACTTCTCCCTTGGGGGAGGAGATCCTGACTGCACAAACCAATGCACCTCTTGAGATACCTAGGGGTAAGTGTTTTGTTCCTGAGAATCTTCAAGCTAAACTTTTGCACACTTACTACTATCCTAATGCCGCAGGTCACCCAGGCAAGAACCAAATGATTTGGTCTGTCACTCGACAATTCTGGTGGCCAGGTCTTCGTTCTGATGTTGCTGCGTAGGTTGCCTCCTGCTCAGTTTGTGCACAGAATAAGACTCCTTGACGTCTTCCTGTGGGTCTTCTTCAGCCTATTGCTAATGGCTAGCATCCTTGGACACATCTTTCCATGGACTTCATTGTCGAGCTCCCTGTTTCCAATGGCAATACTGTTATCTTTATGGTGGTTGACCGTTTTTTCTAAAATGTCACATTGCATTCCCTTGAAGAAGCTGCCTACCGCTCAGGAGCTTGCTTCAATTTTTTCCCGGGAGGTCTTCTGTTTACATGGGTTACCCAAGGTGTAGAGTACCAACTTATTCTAGAGTGAAGAGCGTGGTTTTTCCTGGCACAGAGTTAAGGTTGCCAAGATCTTTTCTCCAGGATGGACTGGAGAAGGGCCTTTCTGCTAGTTCCCTGAGGGGACATATTTCGGCCCTTTCGGTTTTATTGCACAAAAGACTGGCTGAGCTTCCAGACGTGCAGTCCTTTGTTAAGGTTCTGATTAGGATCAGACCTGTGTTTAGATCTGGGGCTCCTCCTTGGAGCCTAAATCTTGTTCTTCGGGTTTTGCAACAGGTTCCGTTTGAGCCTCTGCATTCTGTTGACATTAAATTGTTATCTTTGAAGGTTCTCTTTTTATTGGCTATTGCCTCTGTGCGCAGAGTTTCTGAGATCTCTGCTTTGCAATGTGAGCCCCCTTATCTGATTTTTCATGCAGATAAGGCAGTTTTACGTACTAAATTAGGTTTTTTTCTTAAGGCTGTGTCAGATCGCAACATCAATCAGGAGATTGTGGTTCCTTCCTTGTGGCCTAATCCTTCTTCATCAAAGGAACGCTTACTTCACAATTTGGATGTGGTTCCCTCCACGAAGTTCTATCTTCAGGCTACTAAGGAGTTTAGACAATCTTCCTCTTTGTTTGTTGTCTATTCGGGGAAGCGTAAGAGGCAGAAGGCTACTTGGACTTTCCTATCTTTTTGGTTAAGGAGTGTCATCCGCTTAGCTTACGAGACAGCTGGACATCGTCCTTCTGAGAGGATAACGGCTCATTCCACTAGAGCAGTGGCTTCCTCTTGGACCTTTAAGAACGAGGCCTCTATGGATCAGATTTGTAAGGCGACTATGTGGTCCTCCTTACATACTTTTTCAAAATTTTACAAGTTTGATAGTTTTGCTTCGGCTGAAGCAGCTTCCGGGAGAAAAAAGTTTTGCAGGCTGCGGTGCCCTCAGAATAGGGTCCACCTCTTCCTTTTTGTTCCCTCCCGTTATTCATTCAGTGTCCTCTGGAGCTTGGGTATAGTTTTCCCAACAGTAAGGAATGAAGCTGTGGACTCTCCCTATCTTAGGAAGGAAAATATAATTTATGATTACCATATAAATTCCTTTCCTTCCGGATAGGGAGAGTCCACGGCCTCCGCCCATTTTTTTCTTGTCCATGGGCAGTCCCCTATTATTTATTTTAGTTTTCTGGCACCATTTATACCCTAATATTTCTCCTACTTTTCCTTGTTCCCTTGGCAAAATGACTGGGGTAATGAGGAAGTGGGAGGGATATTTAAGCCTTTGGCTGAGGTGTCTTTGCCTCCTCCTGGTGTCCATGTGTTGTATTTCCCAACAGTAAGGAATGAAGCCGTGGACTCTCCCTTTCCGTTAGAAATGGAATTTATCTGGTAAGCATAAATTATGTTTTTGCATCACATAGCCCAACTACGCAAAGCAGTTAACACATAGGTAAAGGAATGCTCAGAGCCCCAAGTACTGCAGTTCCTGGGCAGACCATGGTTGGTTAGTGACTCAGGAGCGCCAGTTGCATGACCCACCAATCACCAAGTGTTTCCTGCTTGGGGATTTCAGTGACTGGTTTTATCCCTTGTACCAACTGTAACAACCCAGGTTCCAACATCCAAAAAAAACCAGAAGCAACAAAGGCTAAATTTAGCCTGAAAACCATATATTGATGTATGTTTGGTTAAAATACATATAAGTATTTGTTCCTGTAAATTTATACTTCTGTGGGGGATTTTGTCAGATAGTTTAAAGATATTATCAAAATAGAAAAAAAAAAAATCTCACCATTTTTTTTTCTACCAAAAATTAAAACTTTATACGCATATGTTAAAATTCTTATATTTTACAGGTGCGATAACCATCTGAAGTTTAAATATACTGCAGTATGCTTTGCGCCTTTCCCCTAGTTTTGCCTTTTTTTTAGAACTGCTGAAGTCTTTGTAGAAAGCTATAGCAGAACTCTACTTTATTCTTTTTGCACTGTTTCATAGTGTTATTAGTTTTGTACTATCGCATTTATTACGTTCAGATGATTACAATATTGTCAGTAACAAAGGTGATAGGACATGTTTTTGAACTTCTGTACTTGATAATCAAATCTGTGTCCAAGTTGAGGCAGACAGCAATTAAGACTTTAATTGCCTTAATTTGATGCGTTCACAGTTAGATTTCAGTCTGTAAAGTTGCAAAACAATTCACACAATCATGCAGATTTTGTCTGATAAAAGTCCAATGAAAATATTTTCTGTATGATGTTTTAGCAATAGTCGCCTCTATCTAACACAATTTACCTACAGTAATGAAATAGACTGTTTGTGAGTACTAGAAAACATGATGTAGGTGTGAAATACAAATAGATTTCATGTCTATTAAAGCTGAAATTCCACAGCTCGTTAATTTGCACATGAGGCGTAGAGCCTCATTATCCTGAAACAGGAAACTGAATCTTGTATGGAATACACAGCAGCGCATGAAGTCATTCAGCGCCGGCACACACCATTACCTGTGAGAGGGATTGCACTGTATTATATGCATGAATGTGAGGTGGAGAGGCAGGTCCTGTAATGGCTCATGGAAACTGTAAGCTGCCTCTTGGGAAACAGACACTTGATTAGGATATAAAATATACAGACAAAATGCTACAGCACTCAGGCATTTAGCAAGGTGAATACAAAAGCTATATGTTTTGTTTTATACAGAGATGCCGGCAAATTGCAGTGTTGTATATAGAATGGTTTACTAAACCACTGAAACAAAGAGCTTGCAATCATTGTGTGGTGAGTGTTTTACATGAAGATAACCAGAAATGAGTAATGTGTATGGTTTCTGGTGGCAAACTGTCAAACAACATTAACTAAAACAGTTCCCACCCTATATTCATTAAGATATAAAGACATCTCTTGTGAGAGACATCTCATCACCTTGGGATGTACGGTAGTCTTCCCATCCTAGAGAATAAGTTATTTAGGGATAGGGATTTTTTTTAGTTTACAGAAAATCCAATTTGTATTTGGCCCTAAACCAAGAACTAATCCTGAGGAAACAAAATTACAAACCCTAGTCCTAAGCCAATAACTAACTATAGCCTTTAGAACTAGCCCATATCCAAGACTTAAATGTAGCCCAAAATCAATCTCTAACCTTATCCCGTAGCCAATAACTAACCGTAGCCCAAACCCAATCTTTAACCCTAGCCCCAAGCAAACAACTAAATCTACCCAAACCCAATCTCTAACCCTATCCCTAAGCCTAAAACTAAATGTAGCCCAAACCCAATCTCAAACCCTATCCCTAAGCCAAAAACTAAACCTAGCCCACACCCAATCTCTATCCCTAGCCCTAAACCAATAACTTAATCTACCTGAAACCCAATCTCTAACCCTATCCCTAAGCCAAAAACTAAACCAAGTCCAAACCCGATCTCTAACCCTATCCCTAAGCCAAAAACTAAACCTAGCCCAAACCCAATCTCTAACCCTAGCCCTAAACCAAGAACTAAACTTTCCCCAAACCCAATATCTAACCCTAGCCCTAAACCAAAAACTAAACCTAGCCCAATCCCAATCTCTAACTCCAACCCTATGCAAATAACTAACCATAGCCCAAGCCCTAACTCTGAGCCAAGAACTAACTTTAGCTGAAGCACTAACCCTAAACCAATACCTTACCATAGCCTAAGCCCTAACCCTAAGTCAAGAACTAACCATAGCACAAACTGAAGCCCTAACCCTTGCTCAAATTCATTTAAATTCTAACCTAGCCAAGAATTAACCTAGTACTAACAACTAACCCTATAGTAAATCCAAACATTAATCCTAGCCCTAAGCCAATAATTAACTCTAGTATAAGACCTAGCCCTAACTGTAACTCTAGCTATTACTCTTGACATAACTTAAGCTCTAACACTAACTTCCACCCTAACCCTGCTCATAGCCCTAGTCTTCACCCTAACTCGCCACTAACCATAACCATAGCCTTAACCCAAGTCTTTAATATAACCCCGTCATCAACCATACCCATAGCCCTAACCTTAGGCCTCATTCTAACCCGGTCACTAACTATACCCATAGCCCTAAACCTAGCCTTCACCCTAACCCTGTCATTAACCATACTCATACCCCCCTATCCCTAGTCTTCACCCTAACCCCTTCACTAACCATACCCATAGCCTTAGCCTTCACCCTAACCCCACCACTAACCATACCCATAACCCTAGCCTTCACTCTAACCCCATCACTAACCATACCCATAGCCCTAGCCTTCACTCTAACCCCATCACTAACCATACCCATAGCCTTAACCCAAGTCTTCAATATAACCCCGTCATCAACCATACCCATAGCCCTAACCTTAGCCCTCATTCTAACCCGGTCACTAACCATACCCATAGCCCTAACCCTAGCCTTTACTCTAACCCTGTCACTAACCATACCCATAGCCCTAACCCTATCCTTCACTCTATACAAAAACACAAAAGGGCAAACGAGTAAGCTCAACCTTTCATTATTATCACAATCTAAGAAAAGATTATATATGGATATGCTGCCTGGTAGAACATTATTCAAAAAACAAGTATAAAGAGAAGTGGTTATACCGGTATAAGGTATAGCCAGAAAGACCATGAATTCCTGGTCTTGCTGGCTATACCTTATACCGGTATAACCACTTCTCTTTATACTTGTTTTTTGTCTATCCTTCACTCTAACCCCATCACTAACCATACCGATAGCCGAAACCTAGCCTTCATCCTAACCCCGTCACTAACCATGCCCATAGCCCTAGCCCTAACCCTAGCCTTCACCCTAACCCTGTCACAAACCATACCCATAGCCCTAACCCTAGCCTTCACTCTAACCCATCACTTACCATACCCATAGCCCAAACCTTAGCCTTCACCCTAGCCCTGTCACTAACCATACCCATAGCCCTAACCCTAGCCTTCACTCTAGCCCATAACTAACCATACCCATAGCCATAACCCTAGCCTTTACCCTAACCCTATCATTAACCATACCCATAGCCCTAACCCTAGCCTTCACCCTAACCCTGTCATTAACCATACTTATACCCTCCTAGCCATAGTCTTCACCCTACCCCTTCACTAACCATACCCATAGCCCTAGCCTTCACCCTAACCCCACCACTAACCATACCCATAACCCTAGCCTTCACTCTAACCCCATTACTAACCATACCCATAGCCCTAGCCTTCACTCTAACCCCATCACTAACCATACCCATAGCCCTAGCCTTCACCCTAACCCCTTCACTAACCATAGCCCTAGCCTTCACCCTAACCCATTCACTAACCATACCCATAGCCCTAGTCTTCACCCTAACACCTTCGCTAACCATGCCCATAGCCCTAGCCTTCACCCTAACCCATTCACTAACCATACCCATAGCCCTAGCCATCACCCTAACCCCTTCACTAACCATACCCATAGCCCTAGCCTTCACCCTAACCCCTTTACTAACCATACCCATAACCCTAGCCTTCATCCTAACCCCTTCACTAACCATGCTCATAGCCCTAGCCTTCACTCTAACCCCTTCACTAACCATACCCATAGCCCTAGCCTTCACCCTAACCCCTTCACTAACCATACCCATAGCCCTAGCCTTCACCCTAACCCCTTCACTAACCATACCCATAGCCCTAGCCTTCACCCTAACCCCTTCACTAACCATACCCATAGCCCTAGCCTTCACCCTAACCCCTTCACTAACCATACCCATAGCCCTAGCCTTCACCCTAACCCTGTCACTAACCATAGACCTAGCCTTCACCCTAATCCCTTCACTAACCATACCCATAGCCCTAGCCTTCACCCTAACCCTGTCACTAACCATAGACCTAGCCTTCATCCTAATCCCTTCACTAGCCATACCCATAGCCCTAAACCTAGACCACAGCTGGGATAAAGATGGAGCTCTGCCGCCATCATCTTGGTTGAGTACCATCTTGGGATTAGTGTTAGGTTTTTTTTGTTTTGTATATTTGGGTGTTTTTCTTTTTTCTTTTAAGATTGTGGATTTTTTCCCCTCTGGGTAGAAAAAGAGCAGTACCCTGCCAAATGCCCTTTTCAGAGAACTTTTTAGATAGTTTTTTGGGGGGTTAATGATAGAAGCTGTAAGTTTTTTTTTCCTCACAAAAACAGCTTAATCACTTTAGGGCAATGTCCTACAAAAGGCAGTTTAAGGTATGTTTGTTAATTTTTGTAATCATACGCCTAGATTTAGAGTTCTGCGTTAGGGTTAAAAAGCAGCGTTAAGGGGTCTTAACGCTGCTTTTTAACGCCCGCTGGTATTTAGAGTCAGGCAGGAAAGAGTCTACCGCTCACTTTCTTTCCGCGACTCGAGGCTACCGCAAATCCCCTTACGTCAATTGCATATCCTATCTTTTCTAAGGGATTTGCTGGTATTACGAGTCTTGGAAGAAGTGAGTGCTAGAGCCTCTACAGACAAGACTCCAACCGCAAAAAAAGTCAGTAGTTAAGAGCTTTATGGGCTAACGCGGGAACATAAAGCTCTTCACTACTGTGCTATAAAGTACACTAATACCCATAAACTACCTATGAACCCCTAAACCGAGGCCCCCACATCACAAACCCTATAATTAAATTTTTTAACCCCGAATCTTCCGACCGGACATCGCCGCCACCTACATTATCCCTATGAACCCCTAATCTGCTGCCCCTAACATAGTCGACACCTATATTATATTTATTACACCCTAATCTGCCCCCCCAACGTCGCCGCCACCTACCTACACTTATTAACCCCTAATATGCCGACCGGACATCGCTGCTACTATAATAAATGTATTAATCCCTAAACTAACGCACTCCCGCCTCACAAACACTATAATACATTTTATTAACCCCTAATCTGCCCTCCCTAACATTGCCGCCACCTACCTACAATTATTAACCCCTAATCTGCCGCCCCCAACGTCACTGCTACTATAATAAAGTTATTAACCCCTAAACCTAAGTCTAACCCTAACCCCCCTAAATTAAATATAATTTAAATAAATCTAAATAAATTTACTATAATTAAAGAAATTATTCCTATTTAAAACTAAATACTTACCTATAAAATAAACCCTAATATAGCTACAATATAACTAATAAATACATTGTAGCTATTTTAGGATTTATATTTATTTTACAGGCAACTTTGTATTTATTTTAACTAGGTACAATAGCTATTAAATAGTTAATAACTATTTAATAGCTACCTAGTTAAAAAAATTACAAAATTACCTGTAAAATAAATCCTAACCTAAGTTACAAATACACCTAACACTACACTATCATTAAACTAATTAAATAAGTTACCTACAATTATGTAAACTAAAATACAATTAAATAAACTAAACTATAATACAAAAAAACCACACTAAATTACAGAAAGTAAAAAAAAAATTACAATAAGTTTAAACTAATTACACCTAATCTAAGCCCCCTAATAAAATAAAAAAGCCCCCCAAAATAATAAAATGCCCTACCCTATACTAAATTACAAAGTAATCAGCTCTTTTACCAGCCCTTAAAAGGGCTTTTTGCGGGGCATTGCCCCAACGTAATCAGCTCTTTTACCTGTAAATAAAAATACAATAACCCCCCAACATTACAACCCACCACCCACATACCCCTACTCTAAAACCAACCCGATCCCCCCTTAAAAAAACCTAACACTACCTGGAGCCGTGTTCACCCAGCTGGGCACCGATGGGCCAGAAGTGGACATCCAGAGTGGCAGAAGCCTTCATCCGATCGGAGCAGAAGAGGTCCTCCAAGTGGCAGATGTCTTCATCCAAGAGGCATCTTCAATCTTCAATCAACCGGAGCGGAGCCATCTTGAATCCATCCGACGCGGAGCCATCCTCTTCTTATGATGTCCTAAGGCCGAATGAAGGTTCCTTTAAATGACGTCATCCAAGATGGCATCCCTCAAAATTCCGATTGGCTGATAGGATTCTATCAGCCAATCGGAATTAAGGTAGGAAAAATCTGATTGGCTGATGCAATCAGCCAATCAGATTGAAGTTCAATCCAATTGGCTGATCCAATCAGCCAATCGGATTGACCTCGCATTCTATTGGCTGATCGGAACCGCCAATAGAATGCGAGGTCAATCCGAATGGCTGATTGGATCAGCCCATCGGATTGAACTTCAAAAAATCAGATTTTTCCTACATTAATTCCGATTGGCTGATAGAATCCTATAAGCCAATCTCAATTCGAGGGACGCCATCTTGGATGACGTCATTTAAAGGAACCTTCATTCAGCCTTAGGACATCGTAAGAAGAGGATGGCTCCGCGTCGGAGGGATTCAAGATGGCTCCGCTCCGGTTGATTGAAGATTGAAGATTCCGCTTGGATGAAGACATCTGTCGCTTTGAGGACCTCTTCTGCCCCGATCGGATGAAGACTTCTGCAGCTCCGGTTGTCCACTTCTGGCCCATCGGTGCCTGGCTGGGTGAACACGGCTCCAGGTAGGGTGATCTTCAGGGGGGGTAGTGTTAGGTTTTTTTAAGGAGGGATCGGGTGGGTTTAGAGTAGGGGTATGTGGGTGGTGGGTTGTAATGTTGGAGTGAGGTATTGTATTTTTTTTTACAGGTTAAAGAGCTGATTACTTTGGGGCAATGCCCCGCAAAAAGCCCTTTTAAGGGCTGGTAAAAGAGCTGATTACTTTGTAATTTAGGATAGGGTAGGGCATTTTATTATTTTGGGGGGCTTTTTTATTTTATTAGGGGGCTTAGATTAGGTGTAATTATTTTAAACTTATTGTAATTTTTTTTTATTTTCTGTAATTTAGTGTTTGTTTTTTTTTGTATTATAGTTTAGTTTATTTAATTGCATTTTAGTTTACATAATTGTAGGTAATTTATTTAATTAGTTTAATTATAGTGTAGTGTTAGATGTATTTGTAACTTAGGTTAGGATTTATTTTACAGGTAATTTTGTAATTATTTTAACTAGGTAGCTATTAAATAGTTATTAACTATTTAATAGCTATTGTACCTAGTTAAAATAAATACAAAGTTGCCTGTAAAATAAATATAAATCCTAAAATAGCTACACTGTAACTTTTAGTTATATTGTAGCTATATTAGTGTTTATTTTATAGGTAAGTATTTAGTTTTAAATAGGAATAATTTATTTAATTATAGTAAATTTATTTAGATTTATTTAAATTATATTTAATTTAGGGGGGTGTTAGGGTTAGGGTTAGACTTAGGTTTAGGGGTTAATAACTTTATTATAGTAGCTGCGACGTTGGGGGCGGCAGATTAGGGGTTAATAATTGTAGATAGGTGGCGGCGATGTTAGGGAGGGCAGATTAGGGGTCAGTAAAATTTATTTTAGTGTTTGCGAGGCGGGAGTGCGGCGGTTTAGGGGTTAATACATTTATTATAGTGGTGGCGATGTCCAGTTGGCAGATTAGGGGTTAATAAGTGTAGGTAGGTGGAGGCGACGTTGGGGGGGCAAATTAGGGGGTAATAAATATAATATAGGTGTTGGCGATGTTAGGGGCAGCAGATTAGTGGTTAATAAGTGTAAGGTTAAGGGTGTTTAGACTCGGGGTTCATGTTAGGGTGTTAGGTGTAGACTTAGAGAGTGTTTCCCCATAGGAAATAATGGGCCTGCGTTGGGAGCTGAACGCTGCTTTTTTGCAGGTGTTAGTTTTTTTTTCAGCCAGCTCAGCCCCATTGTATCCTATGGGGAAATCGTGGATGAGCACGTTTTTCCAGCTTACCGCTACCGTAAGCAACGCTGGTATTGAGGGTTGAAGTGGAGCTAAATTATGCTCAACGCTCCCTTTTCTGAGGCTAACGCAGCCATTCAGACAACTCGTAATACCAGCATTGTCTTAAGGGTGCGCTGGAAAAAAAAAGGCTCCTTAGCACCTCGGGTCTTTACCAACAAAACTCTAAATCTAGGCGTCTGTTTTTTTAAGTAATGTAAGTTTTTTTTTTAATACTAATGGTAATACGTTTGTTTGTTTTTAATAGTAATGGTAATAAGTTTGTTTTTTAAAAAAGGTAAGATTAGATTTTTTTTTACTTTCACAGGTAAGTTTTTATTTTTTTAATGGTAGGTGTTTCTTTTTTGTTGGTAAAGGTAGGGTTAGTTTTTTTTGGGTTAACTTAGGGGTTGTTAGGTTAGGGGGTTTAGATGTTAGTGATTTACTTTGCGTTGGGGGGCTAGTGGTTTAGGAGTTAATAGTGTAGAAGCTTAATTGCGGTGGGGTGTGTGGCCGTTTAGGGGTTAATAGTGTAAAAGCTTGCTTTGCATTGGGGGGCTAGTGGTTTAGGAGTTAATAGTGTAGAAGCTTAATTGCAGTGGGATGTGTGGCCATTTAGGGGTTAATAGTGTAAAAAGGTAGTCTGCAATGTGGGGTTTTGCAGTTTAGGGGTTAATAGTGTAATTTAGTGCAAACAAATTCACAGTAATTAAAAAAAAACGCCACTTTTAATATGGATTAGAGCGTACAGAATACCTTGATCTCGTGATCACGTTTATGCTCCTCTCGCTAACGATAGAGCTCCACTTATAATCTGGATATAAATGTTTTATATACGCACAGTATATCAGCAATTAAGTGGCGCATTACAAAATATCTGCATAAAAAAATAAAAATTTTAGGATCATTTAAAACTGTCATTTTGTTTGCAACATTTGCATTATTTTGCAGTCCAGGGCAATATCCCTTGTAAAGCCTCTTGAGTACGTTTCTAGCCACTTATTGACAGCTATAGATGTGCAGATTCGCGGCCAATCGGCTGCTAGCAGGGGGTGTTAATAAACCTGATCGTATCCGATTGGGTTGATTCCTGTCCGCCGCCTCAGAGCAGGCGGACAGGTTATATAAACACTGGGCATCAAGCTCCGTACGGAGCTTCATAAATAGACCCCTCTGTATAATAAATAAAAGCGTCACAGCGCTGCTTTTGCACATAATAATGCTGGTGTGAATGTAGCAATACAATCTTTCTATATTATTATTCAAATAAAGAATTGGATCCCAGGCATTTCTCATAAGTGATTGAAAGAGCCAGGACCCACCTTATAAGGCTCTCGCCTGGCCAAGTGCGCAAACGATCCTGGCAAGGCCAGTTAGGCGCATGTAATACAGAGAGATAAATGACCATTCTGGTACCAAGCTCTCTCATGCAGCAGTGATTGCTACTTTAATGGCAAAATCATTATCATTGCGAGAGCGGCTCACAAATGAGCAGAGGGTGAAATAAGGAAGGGGTGGGGGAGGTGGATTATGTGCTGAATAAATGAGAGCTTCCGAAATTCATAGCATCATAAAAAGAACCTTATCAAGGGAAGCAGCAGAAGGTTAGACGAGCAGTAGAGCAATTAGCCAAACACCGTAGGGCTTCTATTTCATCTTGTGTGTACCCTCAATCTACAAATTCCCAATTAGATTTATTTCTTTCATTATCATCAACGGGAATTCACAGCAATAGTGTACATAACAAATCCGGCCCTTAAAGGGGCAGTCTGCCAACAAAAAGTCAGCTCAAAACTCTCAATATGAAACTATTAGCGTTTAAGCTTCTTAAAGGGACATTCCATTCTAAATTTAAAGGGTCATTAAAGTCCATTTTCACACATTTTCCACTGCATTTCAATAAATCTACATGCAAATTAAATAATCTATTTTGACTGTAAAGCATGCATTGTTCTGCAGCTACAAGACACACCTCTTGAAATGACCCTTGAAGGCTGTCTATCTTACTACCATTGCAGTAGACAAATAAAAAAGAGTTCCTGACAAACAGCAAATCGCTGTGTAGCATTTAGGAGTGTCATGGTTCTGCAATATATGGAATGCACTCCAGCCTTTCTACAATTTTCAGAATTAAAGGAACAGTCAAAACTAAAATTGTTATTGTTTAAAAAGATAGATAACGCCTTTACTACCCATTCACCAGCTTTTCACAAAAAACATTGTTATTTTAATATACTTTATAACCTTTAAACTTCTACATTTCTGCCTGTTTTTAAGCTACTAAAGACAGCCTCTCATCACATGCTTTTTTATTTGCTTTTCACAACTGGAGACTGCTAGTTCATGTGAGCCATATAGATAACATTGTGCTCACGCCCGAGCACTAATTGGCTAAAATGCAAGTCAATAGATAATAAATAAAAAGTCATGTGATCAGGGGGCTGTCAATAGAGGCTTAGATACAAGGTAATCACAGAGGTAAAAAGTGCATTAAAGGGACACTAAACCTAAAAAAAATTCTTTCATGATTCAGATAGAGCATTGAATTTTAAGCAACTTTCTAATTTACTCCTATTATCAATTTTTCTTTGTTCTCTTGCTTTCTATATTTGAAAAAGAAGGCATCTAAGCTAAGGAGCCAGATTGGACAGTGCTTGTTTATTGGTGCTGTCCAGTCAGCAAGGACAACCCAGGTTTTGAACCAAAAATGGGCCAACTTCTAAACTTACATTCTTGCTTTTCAAATAAAGATAGCAAGAGAATGTAAAAAAATGATAATGGGAGTAAATTAGAAAATTGCTTAAAATTGCTGCTCTATCTGAATCATGAAAGAAAAAAATTGGGTTCAGTGTCCCTTTAATATAGCTGTGTTGGTTTTGCAAAACTAGGGAATGGGTAATTAAGGGATTATCTATCTTTTAAAACAATACAAATTCATTTGTAGACTGTCCCTTTAAGTTACAGAAAAATCAGGCCAAATCAATGCGCAGCGATATCAATTAAATGTCATAATTAATTTACCTTACAGTAATCACATTACTTCTAAGTTGAACAGTAGGGCATTTGCTCTTGTGTAAAATTAAAAACTAACACCGAGATTACGAGTTTTGCTGTAACAGGGGTGCGTTGCTAACGAGCATTTTTTTTTCAACGCTCACTTAAGACAATGCTGGTATTATGTTTTTTTTTAAACCCGGCGTTAGCCGCAAAAAGGTGAGCGTAGAGCAAAATTTAGCTCCACATCTCACCTCAATACCAGCGTTGCTTACAGTAGCGGTGAGCTGGCAAAACGTGCTCGTGCACGATTTCTCCTAGGAATCAATGGGGCAGATCGGGCTGAAAAAAACCTAACACCTGCAAAAAAGCAGCGTTCAGCTCCTAACGCAGCCCCATTGCTTCCTATGGGGAAACAAAAGTTATGTCTACACCTAACACCCTAACATGAACCCCGAGTCTAAACACCCCTAATCTTACACTTATTAACCCCTAATCTGCTGCCCCCGACATCGTCGCCACCTACATTATATTATTAACCCCTAATCTGCCTCTCCGGACACCGCCGCCACCTACATTATACTTATGAACCCCTAATCTGCTGCCCCCAACATCGCCTACACCTACATTATATTTATTAACCCCTAATTTGCCGCCCCCATCGTCGCCGCTACTATATTAAATTTATTAACCCCTAAACCTAAGTCTAACCCTAACACCCCCTAACGTTTATAATTTAAATAAATCTAAAGAAAATAACTACAATTAAATAAATTAATACTATTTAAAACTAAATACTTACCTATAAAATAAACCCTAAGATAGCTACAATATGACTTATAGTTACATTGTATCTAGCTTAGGTTTTATTTTTATTTTACAGGCAACTTTGTATTTATTTTAACTAGGTAGAATAGTTACTAAATAGTTATTAACTATTTAATAACTACCTAGCTAAAATAAATACAAAATTACCTGTAAAATAAATCCTAACCTAAATTACAATTACACCTAACACTACACTATCATTAAATTAATTACATAAACTAACTACAAATAAATACAATTAAATTAAATAAACTAAAGTACAAACCCCCCCCCCACTAAATTACAGAAAATAAAAAAATAATTACAAGAATTTTAAACTAATTACACCTAATCTAATCCTCCTAATAAAATAAAAAAGCCCCCCAAAATAATAAAATTCCCTACCCTATATTAAATTACAAATAGCCCTTAAAAGGGCTTTTTGCGGGGCATTGCCCCAAAGTAATCAGCTCTTTTACCTGTAAAAAAAAATACAATACCTCCCCCAACATTACAACCCACCACCCACACACCCAACCCTACTCTAAAACCCACCCAATCACCCCTTAATAAAACCTAACACTACCCCCTTGAAGATCACCCTACCGTGAGACGTCTTCACCCCGCCGGGCACAAGTGGTCCTCCAGAGGGGCAGAAGTCTTCATCCAATCCGGACAGAAGAGGACCTCCAGACGAGCAGAAGTCTTCATCCAGACGGCATCTTCTATCTTCATCCATCCCGAGCGGAGCGGGTCCATCTTCAAGCCAGCCGACGCGGAGCATTCTCTTCTTCCGACGACTCCCGACGAATGAAGGTTCCTTTAAATTACGTCATCCAAGATGGTGTCCCTTGAATTCCGATTGGCTGATAGGATTCTATCAGCCAATCAGAATTAAGGTAGAAAAAATCCTATTGGCTGATCCAATCAGCCAATAGAGTTGAGCTTGCATTCTGTTGGCTGATTGGAACAGCCAATAGAATGCAAGCTCAATCCTTTGGCTGATTGGATCAGCCAATAGGATTGAACTTCGATCCTATTGGCTGATTGTATCAGCCAATAGGATTTTTTCTACCTAAATTCTAGACATGTGCATGGCGAAAAAATTCGGTTCGGTTCGGATCGATTCAGATTTTTTTGAATTTCGGTTCAGAGCGATTCGAATTCGGAAAAATTTGAATCAATTTGGTTCGGATTCATTCGGATTCGAATAAATTCGGCTGGATTCGGTTCGGTTCGGAAATTCGGAATTTCGGTAAGTGTTAGGTGGGATTAGACTAGTATTATGTACTAAATTTGGCTGGATTTGGTTCGGTTCAGAATTTCGGTAAGTGTTAGATGGGATTAGACTTATACTGTACAATACTAGTGTAAGCCATGGCCAACTGAATTTACTGAACAAATCCGAAGTAATTTGCATTTATTCTGTAAATTCAGCAGTATTTTAATTCGGAAATTCGGTTCGATCCGAATCGCTGAATTTTCCAAATTTTCCGAATTTCCGAATTGATCCGAAACGAATCGCACATATCTACTTAATTCCGATTGGCTGATAGAATCCTATCAGCCAATAGGAATTCAAGGGACGCCATCTTGGATGACGTCATTTAAAGGAACCTTCATTCGTCGGGAGTCGTCGAAAGAAGAGGATGCTCTGTGTCGGCTGGCTACAATATGGACCCGCTCCACTCCAGATAGATGAAGATAGAAGATGCCGCCTGGATGAAGACTTCTGCCCGTCTGGAGGTCCTCTTCTGCCCGGATCGGATGAAGACTTCTGCCCCTCTGGAGGACCACTTGTGCCCGGCTGGGTGACGACGGCTCAAGGTAGGGTGATCTTCAAGGGGGTAGTGTTAGGTTTTATTAAGGGTGGATTGGGTGGGTTTTAGAGTAGGGTTGGGTGTGTGGGTGGTGGGTTTTAGAGTAGGGTTGGGTGTGTGGGTGGTGGGTTTTAATGTTGGGGGGGTATTGTATTTTTTTTTTACAGGTAAAACAGCTGATTACTTTGGGGCAATGCCCCGCAAAAGGCCCTTTTAAGGGCTATTTGTAATTTAGTATAGGGTAGGGCTTTTTATTATTTTGGGGGGCTTTTTTATTTTATTAGGGAGATTAGATTAGGTGTAATTAGTTTAAAATTCTTGTAATTATTTTATTATTTTCTGTAATTTAGTGTTTGGTTTTTTTGTACTTTAGTTTATTTAATTTAATTGTAATTAGTTTAGGTAATTTATTTAATTATAGTGTAGTGTTAGGTGTAATTGTAACTTAGGTTAGGATTTATTTTACAGGTATTTGTATTTATTTTAACTAGGGAGTTATTAAATAGTTAATAACTATTTAATAACTATTTTACCTAGTTAAAATAAATACAAAGTTGCCTGTAAAATAAATATAAACCCTAAAATAGATACAAATGTAACTATTAGTTATATTGTAGCTATCTTATGGTTTATTTTACAGGTAAGTATTTAGTTTTAAATAGGAATAATTGATTTAATTGTAGTAATTTAATGTTGTTTTTTTTTAATTTAGATTATATTTAAGTTAGGTGGGTGTTAGACTTAGGTTTAGACTTAGGTTTAGGGGTTAATAAATTTAATATAGTAGCGACGACGTTGGGGTCGGCAGATTAGGGGTTAATAAATGTATATAGGTGTCGGCGATGTTAGGGACGGCAGATTAGGGGTTAATAAAATGTAACTAGTGTTCGCGAGGCGGGAGTGCGGCAGTTTAGGGGTTAATATATTTATTAAAGTGGCGGCAATGTTCGGTCTGCAGATTAGGGGTTAAAAACTTTATTTAAGGGTTTCCGATGTGGGGGGGGGGCTCGGTTTAGGGGTTAATAGGTAGTTTATGGATGTTAGTGTACTTTTTAGCACTTTAGTTAAGAGTTTTATGTTACGGCGTTAGCCCATAAAACTCTTAAGTACTGACTTTTAAATGTGGTAGGAGTCTTGACAGGAGAGGGTCTACCGCTCACTTCTTCCAAGATTCGTAATACCGGATTTAGGCAAATCCCATTAAAAAGATAGGTTTCGCAATTTACGTAAGGGGATTTGCGGTAAGCTCGAGTCGCGGAAGAAAAGTGAGCGGTACACCTCAACGCTGCTTTTTAAGGCTAACGCAAGACTCGTAATCCAGCAGTAATATTTTAGATTTACTGTATTAAAAATACAGGCTCCACAGTAGGAAACGTTTTTTATTCCCAATATAGTCTTTCTAAAGTATTTGTTTTTGATGGTTAAAAGAGGAAATACTCTACTTGTCAACTTAGAAATAATTAAATTACTGTAAGGTGACAAAGTTTATAGTCATTTGAAATTTAAGTGATATTGCACTTGTAAATAAGGGTGTACTTACTTCTGTTGTATACTTGTATACACATGTATATACATATTCACACACACACACAAATATATACAGTATATATATATATATATATATATACACACACACACACATATATATATATATATATATACACACACATATATATACACACATATATATATACACACACATATATATGTACACACACACACACATATATACACAGTCACACACACACACACACACATATATATATATATATATATATATATATATTCTATTGGCTGATCGGAACAGCCAATAGAATGCGAGGTCAATCCTATTGGCTGATTGCATCAGCCAATAGGATTTTTCCTACCTTAATTCCGATTGGCTGATAGAATTCTATCAGCCAATCGGAATTCAAGGGACGCTATCTTGGATGACGTCATTTAAAGGAACCGTCATTCGTTGTTTAGTCGTCGGGATCAATGGATGCTCTGCGTCGGATGTCTTCAAGATGGAGCCGCTCCTCGTCGGATGGAAGAAGATAGAAGATGCCGCCTGGATGAAGCCTTCTGCCAGTCTGGATGTCCTCTTCTGCCCGGATAGGCTGAAGATTTCTGCCGGTCTGGAGGTCCATTTGTGCCCGGCTGGGTGAAGACGTCTCAAGGTAGGGTGATCTTCAGGGGGTTAGTGTTATTTTTTTTAAGGGGGGTTTGGGTGGGTTTTAGAGTAGGGTTGGGTGTGTGGGTGGTGGGTTTTAATGTTGGGGGGTTGTATTTCTTTTTTTAAAGGTAAAAGAGCTGATAACTTCGGGGAAATGCCCAGCAAAAGGCCCTTTTAATGGAGAAAGGCCCGGAACCGCTTAAGGAGAAACCTTTGGGTCACGTTGTCCTTTCCTCGGTGGACTCCTCCATAGTCACCCAGGCTCTTGTTGACTCTGGTGCTGCGGGCTATTTCATTGACAGTGCTTTTGTATCAAAGCACTCTATTCCTGTTTTGCCTTGGTCCGTTCTGCTTGCTATTGAGGCCATTGATGGCAGGCCCCTTCAGCCCACACTAGTTACTCACAAAACTGCTCCATTGTCAATGGCTGTTGGGGCTCTCCATTTTTAAACCCTCCAGTTCCAGGTGATAAACTCTCTGCATTTTCCGGTTGTTCTGTGTTATCCCTGGCTCCGAAAGCACAGTCCCAGTCTCGACTGGTGCAGGTCCGAAATTTTGTCGTGGTCCCCGCAATGTATTTCCACTTGTCTTCGGAAACCAGTTAAAGTCTTGTGCACTTCTTCGGTATCTCAATTGCCAGAGGAGTACCAAGAGTTCCTAGATGTTTTTGACAAGGTGCGTGCTGGTACGTTGCCTCCTCACCGGTCTTACGATTGTGCCATAGACCTGCAACCCGGAGCCATTCCTCCTCGGGGCTGGGTGTACCCTCTGTCTGTTGCAGAGAATTGTGCTATGGAGGAGTATGTTGCCAATGCTCTGTCGCGGGGGATCATCCACAACTCCTGCTCTCCTGCAGGGGCTTGCTTCTTCTTTGTGAAGAAAAAGGGTGGCGAGTTAAGACCATGCATCGATTATAGGGGTCTTAATCGTCTTACCATTAAGAATGCTTACCCTATTCCGCTCATTACGGAACTCTTTGACCACCTCAAGGGAGCTACGGTCTTTACTAAACTTGATTTGAGAGGAGCGTACAATCTCGTTAGGATTAAGGAGGGCCACAAATAGAAAACAGCATTTAACACCAGGAGCGGGCATTATGAGTATCTTGTAATGCCCTTTGGCCTATGTAATGCTCCTGCTGTTTTGTCAGGAATTTATTAATGATGTCCTACGAGATATGTTGCAACAGTGTGTTGTGATGTACTTAGATGACATCCTCATACACTCACCCGCACTTGAGGCTCATCGTTCTGATGTTACACAGGTTCTTCAGAGACTACATGAGAACGGCCTGTTTTGTAAACTCGAGAAATGTGAGTTCCATCAGACTCAAGTAACCTTCCTAGGTTATGTTATCTCCGTTGCAGGGTTCTCCATGGATCCTGACAAGGCATCTACAGTTCTGCAGTGGCCTCGCCCAGTTGGTCTTCGGTCTATTCAACGTTTTTTGGGGTTCGCCAATTACTATAGAAAGTTTATTAAAAACTTTTCTTCCTTGGTCAAACCTATCACAGACATGACTGTAAAGAGAATGATCCACTCCATTGGTCACCTACTGCCAATAAGGCCTTTGATAGTCTTAAGACTGCCTTTGCTGTCGCTCCAGTTCTGGCTCATCCTAACCCTGTCCTGCCTTTCATTCTTGAGGTTGATGCGTCTGAGACTGGAGTAGGTGCCCTCTTGTCTCAACGTCCTACTCCTGACAGTTCCTTGCATCCGTGTGGTTTCTTCTCTAAGAAATTGTCTCCAGCGGAGTGCAATTATGAAATTGGCGACAGGGAATTACTGGCCATAGTTTTGGCACTCAAAGAATGGAGGCATCTTCTCAAGGGTACTAGCATGCCAGTGCTCATTCTTACTGACCACAAGAATTTAACTTATCTATCTGATGCAAAACATTTGTCGCCCCAACAGGCCAGATGGGCGCTATTTTTGTCTTGGTTTAATTATGTGGTCTCCTACCTGACTGGTAGTAAGAATGTTAGGGCTGATACCCTCTCTCGACAATTTTCGCCTCTGTCCAAGGAGGGGTCTGTACCTACTCCTGTTATACCTCCTGACCATATTTTGGCTGCCATACATACTAATTTGACTTCTCCCATGGGGGTGGAGATCCTGGCTGCACAAACCAATGCACCTCCTTAGAAACCTAGTGGTAAGTGTTTTGTTCCTGAGAATCTTTGAACTAAACTTTTGCACACTTACCACTATCCTAAAGCCACAGGTCACCCAGTTCTGATGCTGCGTATGTTGCCTCCTGCTCAGTTTGTGCACAGAATAATACTCCTCAATGTCTTCCTGTGGGTCTTCTTCAGCCTATTGCTAATGGTGAGCGTCCTTGGACACATCTTTCCATGGACTTCATTGTCGAGCTCCCTGTTTCCAATGGCAATACTGTTATCCTTATGTTGGTTGACCGTTTTTCTAAAATGTCACATTGCATTCCCTTGATGAAGCTGCCTACCGCTCAGGAGCTTGCTTCAATTTTTGCCCGGGAGGTCTTCCGTTTACATGGGTTACCCAAGGAGATAGTGTCGGACCAGGGTAGCCAGTTTGTCTCCAGATTTTGGCGTTCCTTTTGTGCTCAAATGGGGATCCAGCTTTCCTTCTCCTTGGCATATCACCCTCAATCCAATGGGGCTGCGGAACGGTCTAATCAAGCTCTGGAACAGTTCCTCCGTTGCTATGTCTCAGATAACCACAATAATTGGTCTGCACTGTTACCTTGGGCAGAGTTTGCTCGTAATAGTGCTATTAATGCTTCCTCCAAGTTATCCCCGTTCATGGCGAATTATGGGTTTCAACCATCCTTGTTACCCGATTCATTCATGTCTCAGGGTATTCCGGCTTTGGAGGAGCATCTCCGGCAACTCCGTTCCACGTGGGTGCAGATTCATGATTGCCTTCATCATTCTATGCAGCGCCAAAAGTTCCAGGCTGATCGTAGGCGTCTGCCCGCACCTTCCTACCAGGTTGGTGAGAAAGTTTGGCTGTCCTCCCGCAACTTGAACCTTCGCGTGCCTTCCATTAAATTGGCTCCCCATTATGTTGGTCCTTTTCGAACACTCCGACGGGTTAATCCTGTGGCCTACGCTCTTGACCTTCCTCCTGCTATGCGCATCTCCAGTGTTTTTCATGTCTCCCTCTTGAAACCATTGGTTTGTAATTGGTTTACCATTGTGTTGCCTCGTCCCCGTCCTATCTTCATATATCTTTTATTCTTAGATTATTAAATAATTTATTAAAAATTTTGGCTTCTAAATTATCTTTTTTTGTTTTCAGTGTTTTAAGATTGTGTCTAAGTTTGTCTAAGGCATAATTAGGTGACATATTAAAGTCTCCTCCAATAATTAACATCCCTTCTATCTTGGAAAGAATCTTATTTTGTAAAGTCTCCCAAAAAGCATAATTAATAATATTTGGAGCATACAAATTACAAAGTGTATACACAGAATTACCATGTTTTATTTTTACAATTAAAAACCTTCCCTCTGGATCAGATTCAATAACCGTAGTTGTTGCCTTTATTTTTTTACCTATTAAAATTGCTACCCCCCGTTTCCTTCCTAGTGCTGGAGTAGCTATAACTTCTTTCACCCACGATTTTTTTAATTTATGAACTTCTTCTAATTTTATATGGGTTTCTTGAAGAAGAGCAATATCTATCCCCGTCCTATCTTTGTTGACAACCATGAGGAGTATGAGGTCAGCAGCATTATTGACTCTCGTATGTCCAGGGGCCGTGTACAGTATTTGGTTCACTGGAGGGGCTATGGTCCGGAGGAGCGTTCTTGGGTTCCCTCCTCTGATGTTCATGCTCCCGCCCTCCTCCGTGCCCGTTTCCCCAATAAGCCTTTTGTCCACCTGCGGGGGAGGGGTCGTTGAGGGGAGGGTACTGTCAGGGTTTTTTTTCCCTGTTTTGTTTGCCATGTGCTGCTGGCAGCCATTTTCCTCACCTCTCTTGCTGACTATGGTGCATTGTGGGGCATGCTGCTCATTTCCCCCCACTTCCTTTTATGGCCAGACTGGTGTGCATCATCCGTGTGAGACAGGATGCAGTCTCAGAATTGTGATGTCATCACTTATTATTTAAAGGGCCTCAGTTCAGTATGCTTTGCCTTTGCGTTGTCTCTGACCTGTTTGTGAGATTCCTGTTTATTACCTGGCTACCTGATGTCCTTCCTGGTTCCTGATCCCTGGCTTGTTCCTGACTCTGCTGTGTTCCTTGTTCCTGATCCCGTCTCATCTGACTATTTGCTTTGGTTCCTGACTCGGCTTGTCTGACTACCAGCTCTGGTTTTGACTCCTGGCTTGTTATTTGACTTGTGGACTTTTTATTATTTTTTGCTATTAATAAAGGTGTGATTATTTTTGCACTTCTCGTCTCAGTCTGATTCCTGGCACCCTGACACATGTACCTTGAATTCACTATACAGTGTACGGTGGCAATCGTTATGAAGAAGCTCCTCCACGCTCCATGGCGTCGTGGTCACTAGTCCTGCTCCGCGCTCATCTCTGCAACGCGCCGGCTTGGTACTGGATGAAGAAGGAAGAGGTGCCCGCTTGGAAGAAGATGTTGGTCGCTTTGAAGAAGACTTTACCGCCTGAAACAGGACCTTCTCCGCCGGACTTCAGGAATGGTGAGTACCTATTTGGGGGTTAGACTTAGGCTTTTTTTTTTATTTTTGGGTTTTTTGTTTTTTTTTAGATTACGGATTTATTGGGCACTCTTAAAAGAGCTGAATGCCTTTTTTTTCATAGGGGATAGGTTTAATTTTTTAATTTTTGATAATTTGGTTTATTATTTTATTTAATGTTAGACTTTTTTATTTTAATTGTAAGTTGGGGTTAATTTAGGGCGTGTTAGGTTAGGGGGCTTAGTAATTGAATTAGTTATTTGTGTTGTAGGGATTTGGCGGATTAGGGGTTAATAGTTGTATTAGGTTTATTGCAATGTGGGTTAATGGTGGATTAGGGGTTAATAGTTTTATTAGGTTCATTGCGATGTGGGTTAATGGCGGATTAGGGGTTAATACATTTATTACGGTTTATTGCGATGTGGGTTAGTGGCGGATTAGGGGTTAATACATTTATTAGGTTTGTTGCAATGTGAGTTAATGGTGGATTGGTTAATACATTTTATTAGTTATTGCGGTGGGGGCTGGCGGTTGACCGTTAGATAGATATTGCACCTGCCTATGTGTGGCAAAGTGAAAATGGAATCAAATTTCTCAATTTTTGCCGTGTAAGTACTTGCTCTGAATATGTGATACCAATTTGCGACGCGGTTCTATGTTATCTTATTTGAGTAAAAATTGCGGGCGACGGGTGAAATATAATGCGTCCCTGCATATGTAATCTTGCCCAGTGTATAACAAAGCTGAAAATGAATGTTGCAAAACACTGCTGCCATAGACTACTAAAGACACGTACACACTCCTGAGCTCTTATGAGCCTACCTAGCTTTACGCTGCAATAGAAGATATCAAGAGAACAAAGCAAATTTGATAACTGGACTTTGATAAATTGGAAAACTGTTAAAAATTGCAGCTCTATCTGAATCATAAAAGTTTAATTTTGACTTTACTGTCCCTTTAAGTTATGCAGCTAAAATTGAATTTAAAGTACCTAGGAAAAAATAAATTGTATTTCATGTAAATAGTAAAAATCATATTTAATGTGTAATGTCATTTTCAAATACAGTTAAAATCGTACTAAAAAGTACAACATTCAAACTGTACTTTATTTTTCTTTTATACATTGAATCATGTGACCTCGCTGAGTGGCTGAACAGGAACCTTATTTAGGCATTTCTGAAGTTTTCTCATAGGTTTTATAACTTCTAAGCACTTTACACCTGTAGATCTTGCAGCTTTATCGCACAACATTAAAGCTGGCAAATTTGTTTCAAAATACACAGTGCATTTTGTTCATTAAAATATGTTCTGATTTGTTAGTATATTTTATTATTAAATGAATCCTTGTTGGTAGCTATGTGTTCAGTATGCTCTTTTACTAGCTCTGAGTATACGTGCGTATGTCTCTCCTGATTGGTTCATTGGCAACGCACTGCATATCAAGTTAAAAGATATTAGCCACATAGTCTGACCTGAGTACTTAAAGTTCTGTTACAACAGCAGTAATAATGCGTTATTGTTATTGACTGCTAATAAATGAAATAATTTGTCACATTAATATTACAGCTCGTGATCCGCAGACGTCCTCTCTCATACATTGTCAATATCCTTCTCCCAAGCATCTTGCTGATGTTCATAGACCTTATGAGCTTCTATCTGCCCCCGAACAGTGGTACCCGGATCATGTTCAAGACCAGCATTCTTGTGGGATACACAGTCTTCCGAGTCAATATGGCAGATGAGCTGCCGGCTACACCATCACGGGTATCTTTAATTGGTGAGTTAGAATTTACATCATGCAACTTAAATAAATAGAACTGTAGGAAGTGTCCCTATCAGCTAATGAGCAATGATTTGCTAGGTAAGGCATGCAACATGCACTCTCTGCTAGTAGTAAGGTATGCAACATGCACTCTCTTCTAGTGGTAAGGTATGCAACATGCACTCTCTGCTAGTGGTAAGGTATGCAACATGCACTCTCTGCTAGTAGTAAGGTATGCAACATGCACTCTCTGCTAGTAGTAAGGTATGCAACATGCACTCTCTGCTAGTAGTAAGGTATGTAACATGCACTCTCTGCTAGTAGTAAGGTATGCAACGTGCCCTCTCTGCTAGTAGTAAGGTATGCAACATGCACTCTCTGCTAGTGGTAAGGTATGTAACATGCACTTTCCGCTAGTGGTAAGGTATGCAACATGCACTCTCTGCTAGTAGTAAGGTATGCAACATGCACTCTGTGCTAGTAGTAAGGTATGCAACATGCACTCTGTGCTAGTGGTAAGGTATGCAACATGCACTCTGTGCTAGTGGTAAGGTATGTAACATGCACTCTCTGCTAGTGGTAAGGTATGTAACATGCACTTTCCGCTAGTGGTAAGGTATGCAACATGCACTCTGTGCTAGTAGTAAGGTATGCAACATGCACTCTCTGCTAGTAGTAAGGTATGCAACATGCACTCTCTGCTAGTGGTAAGGTATGTAACATGCACTTTCCGCTAGTGGTAAGGTATGCAACATGCACTCTCTGCTAGTAGTAAGGTATGCAACATGCACTCTCTGCTAGTGGTAAGGTATGCAACATGCACTCTCTGCTAGTGGTAAGGTATGTAACATGCACTTTCCGCTAGTGGTAAGGTATGCAACATGCACTCTCTGCTATTAGTAAGGTATGCAACATGCACTCTGTGCTAGTGGTAAGGTATGCAACATGCACTCTCTGCTAGTAGTAAGGTATGCAACATGCACTCTGTGCTAGTAGTAAGGTATGCAACATGCACTCTGTGCTAGTAGTAAGGTATGCAACATGCACTCTGTGCTAGTAGTAAGGTATGTAACATGCACTCTCTGCTAGTGGTAAGGTATGTAACATGCACTCTCTGCTAGTGGTAAGGTATGTAATATGCCCTCTCTGCTAGTGGTAAGATATGTAACATGCACTCTCTGCTAGTGGTAAGGTATGTAACATGCACTCTATGCTAGTGGTAAGGTATGTAACATGCACTCTCTGCTAGTGGTAAGGTATGTAACATGCACTCTCTGCTAGTGGTAAGGTATGTAACATGCACTCTCTGCTAGTAGTAAGGTATGCAACATACACTCTCTTCTAGTGGTAAGGTATGCAACATGCACTCTCTGCTAGTGGTAAGGAATCCAGCTGGTAAAGCTCTGCATTTTATACTGGTGCCGCCATCTTGTAGCTGCGTATTGTTACATCACGTGATAGGCGCAGAGCACTTTATCTCATTACAGAATCCAGCTGGTAAAGCTCTGCATTTTATACTGGTGCCGCCATCTTGTAGCTGCGTATTGTTACATCATGTGATAGGCGCAGAGCACTTTATCTTATTACAGAATCCAGCTGGTAAAGCTCTGTATTTTATACTGGCGCCACCATCTTGTGTATTGTTACATCATGTGATAGGAGCAGTGCACTTTATCTAATTACAGAACCCAGCTGGTAAAGCTCTGCATTTTATACTGGTGCCGCCATCTTGTAGCTGTGTATTGTTACATCATGTGACAGGAGCAGTGCACTTTATCTAATTATAGAATCCAGCTGGTAAAGCTCTGCATTTTATATTGGTGCCGCCATCTTGTAGCTGTGTATTGTTACATCCTGTGATAGGAGCAGAGCACTTTATCTCATTACAGAATCCAGCTGGTAAAGCTCTGCATTTTATACTGGTGCCGCCATCTTGTAGCTGCGTATTGTTACATCATGTGATAGGAGCAGAGCACTTTATCAAATTACAGAATCCAGCTGGTAAAGCTCTGCATTTTATACTGGTGCCGTCATCTTGTAGCTGTGTATTGTTACATCATGTGATAGGAACAGTGCACTTTATCTAATTACAGAATTCAGCTGGTAAAGCTCTGCATTTTATACTGGTGCCGCCATCTTGTAGCTGTGTATTGTTACATCATGTGATAGGAGCAGAGCACTTTATCTAATTACAGAATCCAGCTGGTAAAGCTCTGTATTTTATACTGGTGCCACCATCTTGTAGCTGTGTATTGTTACATCATGTGACAGAAGCAGTGCACTTTATCTCATTACAGAATCTAGCTGGTAAAGCTCTGCATTTTATACTGGGTGCCGCCATCTTGTGGCTGTGTATTGTTACATCATGTGACAGAAGCAGTGCACTTTATCTCATTACAGAATCTAGCTGGTAAAGCTCTGCATTTTATACTGGTGCCGTCATCTTGTAGCTGTGTATTGTTACATCATGTGATAGGAACAGTGCACTTTATCTAATTACAGAATCCAGCTGGTAAAGCTCTGCATTTTATACTGGTGCCGCCATCTTGTAGCTGTGTATTGTTACATCATGTGATAGGAGCAGAGCACTTTATCTAATTACAGAATCCAGCTGGTAAAGCTCTGCATTTTATACTGGTGCCGCCATCTTGTAGCTGTGTATTGTTACATCATGTGATAGGCGCAGAGCACTTTATCTAATTACAGAATCCAGCTGGTAAAACTCTGCATTTTATACTGGGTGCCACCATCTTGTAGCTCACGTATTGTTACATCCTGTGATAGGCACAGAGCACTTTATCTCATTACAGAATCCAGCTGGTAAAGCTCTGCATTTTATACTGGTGCCGCCATCTTGTAGCTGTGTATTGTTACATCATGTGATAGGAGCAGTGCACTTTATTTCATTACAGAATCCAGTTGGTAAAGCTTTGCATTTTATACTGGTGCCGCCATCTTGTAGCTGTGTATTGTTACATCATGTGATAGGAGCAGAGCACTTTATCTAATTACAGAATCCAGCAGGTAAAGCTCTGTATTTTATACTGGTGCTGCCATCTTGTAGCTGTGTATTGTTACATCATGTGATAGGAGCAGAGCACTTTATCTAATTACAGAATCCAGCTGGTAAAGCTCTGCATTTTATACTGGTGCCACCATCTTGTAGCTGTGTATTGTTACATCCTGTGACAGGAGCAGTGCACTTTATCTAATTACAGAATCCAGCTGGTAAAGCTCTGCATTTTATACTGGTGCCGCCATCTTGTAGCTGTGTATTGTTACATCTTGTGACAGGAGCAGTGCACTTTATCTAATTACAGAATCCAGCTGGTAAAGCTCTGCATTTTATACTGGTGCCGCCATCTTGTAGCTGTGTATTGTTACATCTTGTGACAGGAGCAGAGCACTTTATCTAATTACAGAATCCAGCTGGTAAAGCTGTGTATTTTATACTGGTGCTGCCATCTTGTAGCTGCGTATTGTTACATCATGTGATAGGAGCAGAGCACTTTATCTAATTACAGATTCCAGCTTATAAAGCTCTGTATTTTTTACTGGTGCCGCCATCTTGTAGCTGTGTATTGTTACATCCTGTGATAGGCGCAGAGCACTTTATCTAATTACAGAATCCAGCTGGTAAAGCTCTGCATTTTATACTGGGTGTCGCCATCTTGTAGCTGTGTATTGTTACATTATGTGAAAGGAGCAGAGCACTTTATCTAATTACAGAATCCAGCTGGTAAAGCTGTGCATTTTATACTGGTGCCTCCATCTTGTAGCTGTGTATTGTTACATCATGTGATAAGAGCAGTGCACTTTATCTCATTACAGAATCCAGCTGGTAAAGCTCTGCATTTTATACTGGTGCTGCCATCTTGTAGCTGTGTATTGTTACATCATGTGATAGGCGCAGAGCACTTTATCTCATTACAGAATCCAGCTGGTAAAGCTCTGTATTTTATACTGGTGCCGCCATCTTGTAGCTGTGTATTGTTACATCGTGTGATAGGAGCAGTGCACTTTATCTAATTACAGAACCCAGCTGGTAAAGCTCTGTATTTTATACTGGTGCCGCCATCTTGTAGCTGTGTATTGTTACATCATGTGATAGGCGCAGAGCACTTTATTTCATTACAGAATCCAGCTGGTAAAGCTCTGTATTTTATACTGGTGCCGCCATCTTGAAGCTGCGTATTGTTACATCATGTGATAGGAGCAGAGCACTTTATCTAATTACAGAATCCAGCTGGTAAAGCTCTGCGGCCTAGATTTAGAGTTTGGCGGTAGCTGTCAAAACCAGCGTTAGAGGCTCCTAACGCTGGTTTTTACCGCCCGCTGGTATTTGGAGTCAGTCAGGAAAGGGTCTAACGCTCACTTTGCAGCTGCGACTTTTCCATACCGCAGATCCCCCTATGCCATTTGCGTATCCTATCTTTTCAATGGGATCTTTCTAACGTCGGTATTTAGAGTCTTGGCTGAAGTGAGCATTAGAAATCTAACGACAAAACTCCAGCCGCAGAAAAAAGTCAGTAGTTAAGAGCTTTCTAGGCTAACGCTGGTTTATAAAGCTCTTAACTACTGTGCTCTAAAGTACACTAACACCCATAAACTACCTATGTACCCCTAAACCGAGGCCCCCCCACATCGCCGCCACTCTATTAAATTTTTTTAACCCCTAATCTGCCTCTCCGTACACCGCCGCCACCTACGTTATCCCTATGTACCCCTAATCTGCTGCCCCTAATACCGCCGACACCTACATAATATTTATTAACCCCTAATCTGCCGTCCCCAACGTCGCCGCCACCTACCTACACTTATTAACCCCTAATCTGCCGACCGGACCGCACCGCTACTATAATAAATGTATTAACCCCTAATCCGCCTCACTCCCGCCTCAATAACCCTATAATAAATAGTATTAACCCCTAATCTGCCCTCCCTAACATCGCTGACACCTAACTTCAAGCATTAACCCCTAATCTGCCGACCGGACCACACCGCTACTATAATAAATGTATTAACCCCTAAAGCTAAGTCTAACACTAACACCCCCCTAAATTAAATATAATTTAAATCTAACGAATGAAATTAACTCTTATTAAATAAATTAATCCTATTTAAAGCTAAATACTTACCTGTAAAATAAACCCTAATATAGCTACAATATAAATAATAATTATATTGTAGCTATTTTAGGATTAATATTTATTTTACAGGCAACTTTGTATTTATTTTAACCAGGTACAATAGCTACTAAATAGTTAATAACTATTTAATAGCTACCTAATTAAAATAATTACAAAATTACCTGTAAAATAAATCCTAAACTAAGTTACAATGAAACCTAACACTACACTATCAATAAATTAATTAAATAAAATACCTACAATTATCTACAATTAAACCTAACACTACACTATGAATAAATTAATTAAATACAATACCTACAAATAAATACAATGAAATAAACTAACTAAAGTACAAAAAATAAAAAAGAACTAAGTTACAAAAAATAAAAAAATATTTACAAACATTAGAAAAATATTACAACAATTTTAAACTAATTACACCTACTCTAAGCCCCCTAATAAAATAACAAAGACCCCCAAAATAAAAAAAATGCCCTACCCTATTCTAAATTAAAAAAGTTCAAAGCTCTTTTACCTTACCAGCCCTGAAAAGGGCCCTTTGCGGGGCATGCCCCAAAGAATTTAGCTCTTTTGCCTGTAAAAAAACATACAATACCCCCCCAACATTACAACCCACCACCCACATACCCCTAATCTAACCCAAACCCCCCTTAAATAAACCTAACACTAAGCCCCTGAAGATCTCCCTACCTTGTCTTCACCTCGCCGGGTTCACCGATCCGTCCACCGAAGTCTTGATCCCAGCCTCCGAATCTTGATCCAAGCCCAAGCGGGGGATGAAGAGTGACGTCCATCCTCCGGCTGAAGTCTTGATCCAAGCGGGCAGAAGAGGACATCCGGACCAGCAAACATCTTCATCCAAGCCGCATCTTCTATGTTCTTCAATCCGATGACGACCGGCTGATCTTCAAGACCTCCAGCGCGGATCCATCCATCTTCACCGACGACTTCCCGACGAATGACGGTTCCTTTAAGGGACGTCATCCAAGATGGTGTCCCTTGAATTCCGATTGGCTGAAAGGATTCTATCAGCCAATCGGAATTAAGGTAGGAAAATTCTGATTGGCTGATGGAATCAGCCAATCAGATTCAAGTTCAATCCGACTGGCTGATCCGATCAGCCAATCAGATTGAGCTCGCATTCTATTGGCTGATCTTCTGCCCGCTTGGATCAAGACTTCAGCCGGAGGACGGACGTCACTCTTCAGCCCCCGCTTGGGCTTGGATCAAGACTTCGGAGGCTAGGATCAAGACTTCGGTGGACGGATCGGTGAACCCGGCGAGGTGAAGACAAGGTAGGGAGATCTTCAGGGGCTTAGTGTTAGGTTTATTTAAGGGGGGTTTGGGTTAGATTAGGGGTATGTGGGTGGTGGGTTGTAATGTTGGGGGGGGTATTGTATGTTTTTTTTACAGGCAAAAGAGCTGAATTCTTTGGGGCATGCCCTGCAAAGGGCCCTTTTAAGGGCTGGTAAGGTAAAAGAGCTTTTCTATTTTAATTTTAGAATAGGGTAGGGCATTTTTTTATTTTGGGGGTCTTTGTTATTTTATTAGGGGGCTTAGAGTAGGTGTAATTAGTTTAAAATTGTTGTAATATTTTTCTAATGTTTGTAAATATTTTTTTATTTTTTGTAACTTAGTTCTTTTTTATTTTTTGTACTTTAGTTAGTTTATTTAATTGTATTTAATTGTAGGTATTTTATTTAATTAATTTATTGATAGTGTAGTGTTAGGTTTAATTGTAACTTAGGTTAGGATTTATTTTACAGGCAATTTTGTAATTATTTTAACTAGGTAGCTATTAAATAGTTATTAACTATTTAATAGCTATTGTACCTGGTTAAAATAATTACAAAGTTACCTGTAAAATAAATATTAATCCTAAAATAGCTACAATATAATTATAATTTATATTGTAGCTATATTAGGGTTTATTTTACAGGTAAGTATTTAGCTTTAAATAGGATTAATTTATTTAATAAGAGTTAATTTATTTCGTTAGATTTAAATTATATTTAATTTAGGGGAGTGTTAGTGTTAGGGTTAGGGTTAGACTTAGCTTTAGGGGTTAATACATTATAGTAGCGGTGAGATCCAGTCGGCAGATTAGGGGTTAATAATTGTAGGTAGGTGGAGGCGACGTTGGGGGCGGTAGATTAGGGGTTAATAAATATAATATAGGGGTCGGCGGTGTTAGGGGCAGCAGATTAGGGGTACATAGGTATAATGTAGGTTGCGGCGGTGTATGGATCGGCAGATTAGGGGTTAATAATAATATGCAGGTGTCAGCGATAGCGGGGGCGGCAGATTAGGGGTTAATAAATATAATATAGGGTCGATGGTGTTAGGGGCAGCAGATTAGGGGTACATAGGTATAATGTAGGTTGCGGCGGTTTACGGAGCGGCAGATTAGGGGGTTAATAAGTGTAAGGTTAGGGGTGTTTAGACTCGGGGTACATGTTAGAGTGTTAGGTGCAGACGTAGGAAGTGTTTCCCCATAGGAAACAATGGGGCTGTGTTAGGAGCTGAACGCTGCTTTTTTGCAGGTGTTAGGTTTTTTTTCAGCTCAAACTGCCCCATTGTTTTCTATGGGGGAATCGTGCACGAGCACGTTTTTGAAGCTGGCCGCGTCCGTAAGCACCGCTGGTATCTAGAGTTGCAGTGGCGGTAAATATGCTCTACGCTCCCTTTTTTGGAGCCTAACGCAGCCATTCTGTGAACTCTAAATACCAGCGGTATTTAAAAGGTGCGGGGGAAAAAAAGCCAGCGTAGCTAACGCACCCCTTTGGCCGCAGAACTCTAAATCTAGCCGTGCATTTTATACTGGTGCCGCCATCTTGTATCACGTGTATTGTTACATCATGTGACAGGCGCAGAGCACTGTCAAGTTATCATTTTTTTGCCAGCTGTACCTCTCACTTCAGTTTATCTCACATAATAGAGAGCAGAAGTGATATATTTTTGCAGTTTTTTGCAGGTTAGAAGTTACATCACCAATATAAGCACCAAGATGGCGGCATTAGAAGAGGCAGCTTCACTAACTGATAACTGTAAGGGGGTAAAATAAGACAGCTGCAGATAAAGGAGAGAATACAATAGCACAGTGAGCGCTAACCACTACTGTAGTTCTACTCAATGTCCCTTCAAAGGGACAGGAAACCTCAACATTTTCCTTTCCTGATTTGGATAGAACATACGATTTTAAACTGTCCAATTTATTTCTATCATCTAATTTTCTTCATTCTCTTGTTATCCTTTGCTGAAGGAGCAGATTTGCACTACTGGCAGCTAGCTGAACACATCTCGTTAGCCAATAACAAGAGACAAATGTGTGCAGGCACCAATCAGCAGCTAGCTCCCACTAGTGTAGCATATGTGCGTATTCTTTTTCAACAAGGGATACCAAGAGAATAAAGCATATTTGAAAATAGAAGTGAATTTGAAATGACATTCTCTATCTGAGTCATGCAAGTTTAATTTTGACCTTCCTATCCCTTTAATTTGTGCCTTTAATATGCACATATACATTCCTGTAGTTTGTTACTTACACAGAGCAGTCTATGGGGCCTATTTATTAAATGTTTGTCCGACAGACATCGCTGAATGCGGACAGCAGTACGCTCTCCGCATTCAGCATTGCACCAGCAGCTCTTGTGAACTGCTGGTGCAACGCCGCCCCCTGCAGATTCCAGGTTGATTTCCGGCGATCTCTGTCTGCCTCCTCAGCGTAGACGGGCAGGTTATGGAGCAGCGGTCTTTAGACTGGTGCTTTATCATTTTTGTTGGCTCGCCGGAAACACGGGGCTTCAAGCTCCATACGGAACTTGATAAATATGCCCCTATGGGGCCGATTTATCATTGTCTGTCCAACATGATACCCTGTAGCGTATCCTGTCCGACAGACATCGCTGAATGCCGACAGCATACCCTGTAGCGTATCCTGTCCGACAGACATCGCTGAATGCCGACAGCATACCCTGTAGCGTATCCTGTCCAACAGACATCGCTGAATGCCGACAGCATACCCTGTAGCGTATCATGTCCGACAGACATCGCTGAATGCCGACAGCATACCCTGTAGCGTATCATGTCCGACAGACATCGCTGAATGCCGACAGCATACCCTGTAGCGTATCCTGTCCGACAGACATCGCTGAATGCCGACAGCATACCCTGTAGCGTATCCTTTCCGACAGACATCGCTGAATGCCGACAGCATACCCTGTAGCGTATCCTGTCCAACAGACATCGCTGAATGCCGACAGCATACCCTGTAGCGTATCATGTCCGACAGACATCGCTGAATGCCGACAGCATACCCTGTAGCGTATCATGTCCGACAGACATCGCTGAATGCCGACAGCATACCCTGTAGCGTATCATGTCCAACAGACATCGCTGAATGCCGACAGCATACCCTGTAGCGTATCATGTCCGACAGACATCGCTGAATGCCGACAGCATACCCTGTAGCGTATCATGTCCGACAGACATCGCTGAATGCCGACAGCATACACTGTAGCGTATCATGTCCGACAGACATCGCTGAATGCCGACAGCATACCCTGTAGCGTATCATGTCCGACAGACATCGCTGAATGCCGACAGCATACCCTGTAGCGTATCATGTCCGACAGACATCGCTGAATGCCGACAGCATACACTGTAGCGTATCATGTCCGACAGACATCGCTGAATGCCGACAGCATACCCTGTAGCGTATCATGTCCGACAGACATCGCTGAATGCCGACAGCATACCCTGTAGCGTATCATGTCCGACAGACATCGCTGAATGCCGACAGCATACACTGTCGGCATCTAACATTGCACAAGGAGTTCTGGTCTTAAGACTGCTGCTTCATAACTGCTGAAGGCTCGCGCGGAAACAGGGGCATCAGGGGCCTTGATAAATCAGCCCCAAATGACTACCTGCTTGTGCTACTTCTGCTTATAGGCTTCATTTTAAAGATGTACTTGGAATTATTAATATGCATTTGCTGCGAGTTGGCAGTCTCACTTGATTACAAAAGATGTACATCCAAAATAAATAAAGGCTTCTAAAACTGTCATTACGTTAGCAACAATAGCGGGGTTTTGCAACCCAGGGAATTATCCCTTGAAGAGTTTCATGAATATGTACAGTATATCTTTATCACCCTTATGGGGCGCACTCAGCCAGATATATAAATGTGCTAATGCACTGAACAATTACTATGTTAAGGGGTCAAGGTTCTGGGTTCCCACTGTGAGCTGTGGAAAAAGATAAAAAGTGCAAAAACAAAAAAATGAAATTAAAAATGTCATCTCATATCATGAAATACTATTGATTAACTGTTTCAGTTTTGAGTTTAATCTTCCTTGAAGTGTTTTGAAACTAGCATGTTTATGCTTGTCTGTAACTCGTCCCTATTAGCTGATAAGGACAACACACACTATTTTATTGGTGGAGTGTGACACCGCCCATATACATTTGTTTAGCACACAAGCATCTGTTTTTAAACAGAAACTGTAACGGCTAGATTTAGAGTTCTGCGGCCAAAGGGGTGCGTTAGCTACGCGTGCTTTCTTTTACCCGCACCTTTTAAATACCGCTGGTATTTAGAGTTCACAGAATGGCTGCGTTAGGCTCCAAAAAAGGGAGCGTATAGCATATTTAACGCCACTGCAACTCTCGATACCAGCGGTGCTTACGGACGCGGCCAGCTTCAAAAACGTGCTTGTGCACGATTCCCCCATAGAAAACAATGGGGCTGTTTGAGCTAAAAAAAAACCTAACACCTGCAAAAAAGCAGCGTTCAGCTCCTAACGCAGCCCCATTGTTTACTATGGGGAAACACTTCCTATGTCTGCACCTAACACCCTAACATGTACCCCGAGTCTAAACACCCCTAACCTTACACTTATTAACCCCTAATCTGCCGACCCCGCTATCGCTGACACCTGCATATTTTCTTTAACCCCTAATCTGCCGCTCCGTACACCGCCGCTACCTACATTATACATATGTACCCCTAATCTGCTGCCCCTAACACCGCCGACCCCTATATTATATTTATTAACCCCTAATCTGCCCCCCTCAACTTCGCCTCCACCTACCTACAATAATTAACCCCCTAATCTGCCTACCGAACCGCACCGCTACTATAATAAATGTATTAACCCCTAATCCGCCTCACTCCCGCCTCAATAACCCTATAATAAATAGTATTAACCCCTAATCTGCCCTCCCTAACATCGCCGACACCTAACTTCAAACATTAACCCCTAATCTGCCGATCGGATCTCGCCGCCAGTCTAATAAATGGATTAACCCCTAAACCTAAGTCTAACCCTAACACTAACACCCCCCTAAATTAAATATAATTTAAATCTAACGAAATAAATTAACTCTTATTATATAAAGTATTCCTATTTAAAGCTAAATACTTACCTGTAAAATAAATCCTAATATAGCTACAATATAAATTATAATTATATTGTAGATATTTTAGGATTAATATTTATTTTACAGGTAACTTTGTATTTATTTTAACCAGGTACAATAGCTATTAAATAGTTAAGAACTATTTAATAGCTAAAATAGTTAAAATAATTACAAAATTACCTGTAAAATAAATCCTAACCTAAGTTACAATTAAACCTAACACTACACTATCAATAAATTAATTAAATAAACTACCTACAATTACCTACAATTAAACCTAACACTACACTATCAATAAATTAATTAAATAAAATACCTACAAATAACTACAATGAAATAAACTAACTAAAGTACAAAAAATAAAAAAGAACTAAGTTACAAAAAATAAAAAAATATTTACAAACATTAGAAAAATATTACAACAATTTTAAACTAATTACACCTACTCTAAGCCCCCTAATAAAATAACAAAGACCCCCAAAATAAAAAAATCCCCTACCCTATTCTAAATTAAAAAAGTTCAAAGCTCTTTTACCTTACCAGCCCTGAAAAGGGCGCTTTGCGGGGCATGCCCCAAAGAATTCAGCTCTTTTCCCTGTAAAAAAAAAACATACAATACCCCTCCCCCAACATTACAACCCACCACCCACATACCCCTAATCTAACCCAAACCCCCCTTAAATAAACCTAACACTAAGCCCCTGAAGATCTCCCTACCTTGTCTTCACCTCACCGGGTTCACCGATCGGTCAAGAAGAGGGTCCGAAGTCTTGATCCAAGCGGCGGCTGAAGAACTCCATCATCGGGCTGAAGTCGGAAGTCCATCATCGGGATGAAGTCTTCTATCAAGCCGCATCTTCAATCTTCTTTCTTCCGGAGCGGAGCCATCTTCTTCCCAGCCGACGCGGATCCAACCTCTTCAAGCGACGCCTACTCGCCGAATGACGGTTCCTTTAAATGACATCATCCAAGATGGCGTCCCTCGAATTCCGATTGGCTGATAGGATTCTATCAGCCAATCGGAATTAAGGTAGTAATCAGATTCAAGTTCAATCCGATTGGCTGATCCAATCAGATTGAGCTTGCATTCTATTGGCTGATCGGAACAGCCAATAGAATGCGAGCTCAATCTGATTGGCTGATTGGATCAGCCAATCGGATTGAACTTGAATCTTATTGGCTGATTCCATCAGCCAAGCAGAATATTCCTTCCTTAATTCCGATTGGCTGATAGAATCCTATCAGCCAATCGGAATTCGAGGGACGCCATCTTGGATGACGTCATTTAAAGGAACCGTCATTCAGCGAGTAGGCGTCGCTTGAAGAGGTTGGATCCGCGTCGGCTGGGAAGAAGATGGTAAAAGAGGTAAAAGAGCTTTGAACTTTTTTAATTTAGAATAGGGTAGGGCATTTTTTTATTTTGGGGGTCTTTGTTATTTTATTAGGGGGCTTATAGTAGGTGTAATTAGTTTAAAAAATTGTTGTAATATTTTTCTAATGTTTGTAAATATTTTTTTATTTTTTGTAACTTAGTTCTTTTTTATTTTTTGTACTTTAGTTAGTTTATTTCATTGTAGTTATTTGTACGTATTGTATTTAATTTATTTATTCATAGTGTAGTGTTAGGTTTAATTGTAGATAATTGTAGGTATTTTATTTAATTAATTTAATGATAGTCTAGTGTTAGGTTTAATTGTAACTTAGGTTAGGATTTATTTTACAGGTAATTTTGTAATTATTTTAACTATTTTAGCTATTAAATAGTTCTTAACTATTTAATAGCTATTGTACCTGGTTAAAATAAATACAAAGTTGCCTGTAAAATAAATATTAATCCTAAAATAGCTACAATATAATTATAATTTATATTGTAGCTATATTAGGATTTATTTTACAGGTAAGTATTTAGCTTTAAATAGGAATAATTTATATAATAAGAGTTAAATATAATTTAAATCTAACGAAATAAATTAACTTAGGGGGGTGTTAGTGTTAGGGTTAGACTTAGCTTCAGGGGTTAAAAAATTTATTATAGTAGCGGTGAGCTCCGGTCGGCAGATTAGGGGTTAATGCTTGAAGTTAGGTGTCGGCGATGTTAGGGAGGGCAGATTAGGGGTTAATACTATTTATTATAGGGTTATTGAGGCGGGAGTGAGGCGGATTAGGGGTTAATAAGTGTAGGCAGGTGGAGGCGACGTTGAGGGGGGCAGATTAGGGGTTAATAAATATAATATAGGGGTCGGCAGTGTTAGGGGCAGCAGATTAGGGGTACATAAGTATAACGTATCTTGCGGCGGCGTGCGGACGGCAGATTAGGGGTTAAAAAATTTAATTAGAGTGGCGGCAATGTGGGGGGACCTCGGTTTAGGGGTACATAGGTAGTTTATGGGTGTTAGTATACTTTAGAGCACAGTAGTTAAGAGCTTTATAAACCGGCGTTAGCCCAAAAAGCTCTTAACTACTGACTTTTTTCTGCGGCTGGAGTTTTGTCATTAGATTTCTAACGCTCACTTCAGCCACGACTCTAAATACCGGCGTTAGAAAGATCCCATTGAAAAGATAGGATACGCAAATGGCGTAGGGGGATCTGTGGTATGGAAAAGTCGCGGCTGCAAAGTGAGCATTAGACCCTTTCCTGACTGACTCCAAATACCAGAGGGCGGTAAAAACCAGCGTTAGGAGCCTCTAACGCTGGTTTTCACGGCTACCGCCCAACTCTAAATCTAGCCGTCAGAGATTTAAACATTAAACTAACAACATGACGGATAATCCTTTTAATATCTCATAAGGGACAAAATAAAGAGCAGTTAGTAGAACAGGACTATAAAACAAACAAACTCTGTGTCTGGATATATTTATCTTCATTTTAGGTGTGTTCTTTGTGGTGTGTATGGTCTTTATGGTCCTCAGTCTTGGCAAGTCCATTGTGGTGATAAAAGTCCTTTATCTTGATAAAGAAAACTCAAAGCAACACTTAATATCTCGCTGCCTCTTGCTGACCAGTGAAAGGAAAAACCCAGAGGGAGACGACACAGAAGAGAACTTGTCAGGCACAACCAATGAAACATCAGGCAAGTGAATCAGTTGGTCAAGTAAAGAAAGGCAATCTGCTTGTTAGAATCTAGTGACACTGCTTGTTAGAATCTACTGACTCTGCTTGTTAGAATCTACTGACACTGCTTGTTAGAATCTACTGACACTGCTTGTTAGAATCTACTGACACTGCTTGTTAGAATCTACTGACACTGCTTGTTAGAATCTACTGACACTGCTTGTTAGAATCTACTGACACTGCTTGTTAGAATCTAGTGACACTGCTTGTTAGAATCTAGTGACACTGCTTGTTAGAATCTACTGACACTGCTTGTTAGAATCTAGTGACACTGCTTGTTAGAATCTACTGACACTGCTTGTTAGAATCTAGTAACACTGTTTGTTAGAATCTAGTGACACTGCTTGTTAGAATCTACTGACTCTGCTTGTTAGAATCTAGTGACACTGCTTGTTAGAATCTAGTGACACTGCTTGTTAGAATCTAGTGACACTGCTTGTTAGAATCTAGTGACACTGCTTGTTAGAATCTAGTGACACTGCTGCTTGTTAGAATCTAGTGACACTGCTGCTTGTTAGAATCTAGTGATACTGCTTGTTAGAATCTAGTGATACTGCTTGTTAGAATCTAGTGACACTGCTTGTTAGAATCTAGTGACACTGCTTGTTAGAATCTAGTGACACTGCTTGTTAGAATCTAGTGATACTGCTTGTTAGAATCTAGTGACACTGCTTGTTAGAATCTAGTGACACTGCTTGTTAGAATCTAGTGACACTGCTTGTTAGAATCTAGTGATACTGCTTGTTAGAATCTAGTGACACTGCTTGTTAGAATCTAGTGATACTGCTTGTTAGAATCTAGTAACACTGCTTGTTAGAATCTAGAGACACTGCTTGTTAGAATCTAGTGACAATGCTTGTTAGAATCTAGTGACACTGCTTGTTAGAATCTAGTGACACTTCTTGTTAGAATCTAGTGACTCTGCTTGTTAGAATCTAGTGACTCTGCTTGTTAGAATCTAGTAACACTGCTTGTTAGAATCTAGAGACACTGCTTGTTAGAATCTAGTGACACTGCTTGTTAGAATCTAGAGACACTGCTTGTTAGAATCTAGTGACACTGCTTGTTAGAATCTAGAGACACTGCTTGTTAGAATCTAGTGACACTGCTTGTTAGAATCTAGTGACTCTGCTTGTTAGAATCTAGTGATACTGCTGCTTGTTAGAATCTAGTAACACTGCTTGTTAGAATCTAGTGACACTGCTTGTTAGAATCTAGTAACACTGCTTGTTAGAATCTAGTAACACTGCTTGTTAGAATCTAGTAACACTGCTTGTTAGAATCTAGTGACACTGCTTGTTAGAATCTAGTAACACTGCTTGTTAGAATCTAGTGACACTGCTTGTTAGAATCTAGTAACACTGCTTGTTAGAATCTAGTGACACTGCTTGTTAGAATCTAGTGACACTGCTTGTTAGAATCTAGTAACACTGCTTGTTACAATCTAGTGACAATGCTTGTTAGAATCTAGTAACATTGCTTGTTAGAATCTAGTAACACTGCTTGTTAGAATCAAGTGACACTGCTTGTTACAATCTAGTGACAATGCTTGTTAGAATCTAGTGATACTGCTGCTTGTTAGAATCTAGTGATACTGCTGCTTGTTAGAATCTAGAGACACTGCTTGTTAGAATCTAGTAACACTGCTTGTTAGAATCTAGTGACACTGCTTGTTAGAATCTAGTGATACTGCTGCTTGTTAGAATCTAGTGATACTGCTGCTTGTTAGAATCTAGTAACACTGCTTGTTAGAATCTAGTGACACTGCTTGTTAGAATCTACTGACTCTGATTGTTAGAATCTAGTGACACTGCTTGTTAGAATCTAGTGACACTGCTTGTTAGAATCTAGTGACACTGCTGCTTGTTAGAATCTAGTGACACTGCTTGTTAGAATCTAGTGGCACTGCTTGTTAGAATCTAGTGACACTGCTGCTTGTTAGAATCTAGTGACACTGCTTGTTAGAATCTAGTGACACTTCTTGTTAGAATCTAGTGACACTTCTTGTTAGAATCTAGTGACACTTCTTGTTAGAATCTAGTGACACTGCTGCTTGTTAGAATCTAGTGACTCTGCTTGTTAGAATCTAGTGACACTGCTTGTTAGAATCTAGTGACTCTGCTTGTTAGAATCTAGTGACTCTGCTTGTTAGAATCTAGTGACTCTGCTTGTTAGAATCTAGTGATACTGCTTGTTAGAATCTAGTGATACTACTTGTTAGAATCTAGTGACAATGCTTGTTAGAATCTAGTGATACTGCTTGTTAGAATCTAGTGACAATGCTTGTTAGAATCTAGTGATACTGCTTGTTAGAATCTAGTGACACTGCTTGTTAGAATCTAGTGACTGCTTGTTAGAATCTAGTGACTGTTTGTTAGAATCTAGTGACACTGCTTGTTAGAATCTAGTGACACTGCTTGTTAGAATCTAGTGACACTGCTTGTTAGAATCTAGTGACACTGCTTGTTAGAATCTAGTGACTTTACTTGTTAGAATCTAGTGACTTTACTTGTTAGAATCTAGTGACACTGCTTGTTAGAATCTAGTGACACTGCTTGTTAGAATCTAATGATACTGCTTGTTAGAATCTAGTGACACTGCTTGTTAGAATCTAGTGACACTGCTGCTTGTTAGAATCTAGTGATACTGCTTGTTAGAATCTAATGATACTGCTTGTTAGAATCTAGTGACACTGCTTGTTAGAATCTAGTGACACTGCTGCTTGTTAGAATCTAGTGACACTGCTTGTTAGAATCTAATGACTCTGCTTGTTAGAATCTAATGACTCTGTTTGTTAGAATCTAATGACTCTGCTTGTTAGAATCTAGTGACACTGCTTGTTAGAATCTAGTGACACTGCTGCTTGTTAGAATCTAGTGACACTGCTTGTTAGAATCTAGTGACACTGCTTGTTAGAATCTAGTGACTCTGCTTGTTAGAATCTAGTGACACTGCTTGTTAGAATCTATTGACACTGCTTGTTAGAATCTAGTGATACTGCTTGTTAGAATCTAGTGACAATGCTTGTTAGAATCTAGTGACTCTGCTTGTTAGAATCTATTGACACTGCTTCTTAGAATCTAGTGACTCTGCTTGTTAGAATCTAGTGACACTGCTTGTTAGAATCTAGTGACACTGCTGCTTGTTAGAATCTAGTGACACTGCTTGTTAGAATCTAGTGGCACTGCTTGTTAGAATCTAGTAACACTGCTTGTTAGAATCTAGTGACACTGCTTGTTAGAATCTAGTGACAATGCTTGTTAGAATCTAGTGACAATGCTTGTTAGAATCTAGTGATACTGCTGCTTGTTAGAATCTATTGACACTGCTTGTTAGAATCTAGTGACACTGCTTGTTAGAATCTAGTGACAATGCTTGTTAGAATCTAGTGATACTGCTGCTTGTTAGAATCTATTGACACTGCTTGTTAGAATCTAGTGACACTGCTTGTTAGAATCTAGTGATACTGCTGCTTGTTAGAATCTATTGACACTGCTTGTTAGAATCTAGTGACACTGCTTGTTAGAATCTAGTGACAATGCTTGTTAGAATCTAGTGACACTGCTTGTTAGAATCTACTGACTCTGATTGTTAGAATCTAGTGACACTGCTTGTTAGAATCTAGTGACACTGCTTGTTAGAATCTAGTGACACTGCTGCTTGTTAGAATCTAGTGACACTGCTTGTTAGAATCTAGTGGCACTGCTTGTTAGAATCTAGTGACACTGCTGCTTGTTAGAATCTAGTGACACTGCTTGTTAGAATCTAGTGACACTTCTTGTTAGAATCTAGTGACACTTCTTGTTAGAATCTAGTGACACTTCTTGTTAGAATCTAGTGACACTGCTGCTTGTTAGAATCTAGTGACTCTGCTTGTTAGAATCTAGTGACACTGCTTGTTAGAATCTAGTGACTCTGCTTGTTAGAATCTAGTGACTCTGCTTGTTAGAATCTAGTGACTCTGCTTGTTAGAATCTAGTGACTCTGCTTGTTAGAATCTAGTGATACTGCTTGTTAGAATCTAGTGATACTGCTTGTTAGAATCTAGTGACAATGCTTGTTAGAATCTAGTGATACTGCTTGTTAGAATCTAGTGACAATGCTTGTTAGAATCTAGTGATACTGCTTGTTAGAATCTAGTGACACTGCTTGTTAGAATCTAGTGACTGCTTGTTAGAATCTAGTGACTGCTTGTTAGAATCTAGTGACTGTTTGTTAGAATCTAGTGACACTGCTTGTTAGAATCTAGTGACACTGCTTGTTAGAATCTAGTGACACTGCTTGTTAGAATCTAGTGACACTGCTTGTTAGAATCTAGTGACTTTACTTGTTAGAATCTAGTGACTTTACTTGTTAGAATCTAGTGACACTGCTTGTTAGAATCTAGTGACACTGCTTGTTAGAATCTAATGATACTGCTTGTTAGAATCTAGTGACACTGCTTGTTAGAATCTAGTGACACTGCTGCTTGTTAGAATCTAGTGATACTGCTTGTTAGAATCTAATGATACTGCTTGTTAGAATCTAGTGACACTGCTTGTTAGAATCTAGTGACACTGCTGCTTGTTAGAATCTAGTGACACTGCTTGTTAGAATCTAATGACTCTGCTTGTTAGAATCTAATGACTCTGCTTGTTAGAATCTAATGACTCTGCTTGTTAGAATCTAGTGACACTGCTTGTTAGAATCTAGTGACACTGCTGCTTGTTAGAATCTAGTGACACTGCTTGTTAGAATCTAGTGACACTGCTTGTTAGAATCTAGTGACTCTGCTTGTTAGAATCTAGTGACACTGCTTGTTAGAATCTATTGACACTGCTTGTTAGAATCTAGTGATACTGCTTGTTAGAATCTAGTGACAATGCTTGTTAGAATCTAGTGACTCTGCTTGTTAGAATCTATTGACACTGCTTGTTAGAATCTAGTGACTCTGCTTGTTAGAATCTAGTGACACTGCTTGTTAGAATCTAGTGACACTGCTGCTTGTTAGAATCTAGTGACACTGCTTGTTAGAATCTAGTGGCACTGCTTGTTAGAATCTAGTAACACTGCTTGTTAGAATCTAGTGACACTGCTTGTTAGAATCTAGTGACAATGCTTGTTAGAATCTAGTGACAATGCTTGTTAGAATCTAGTGATACTGCTGCTTGTTAGAATCTATTGACACTGCTTGTTAGAATCTAGTGACACTGCTTGTTAGAATCTAGTGACAATGCTTGTTAGAATCTAGTGATACTGCTGCTTGTTAGAATCTATTGACACTGCTTGTTAGAATCTAGTGACACTGCTTGTTAGAATCTAGTGATACTGCTGCTTGTTAGAATCTATTGACACTGCTTGTTAGAATCTAGTGACACTGCTTGTTAGAATCTAGTGACAATGCTTGTTAGAATCTAGTTATACTGCTGCTTGTTAGAATCTATTGACACTGCTTGTTAGAATCTAGTGACTCTGCTTGTTAGAATCTAGTGACACTGCTTGTTAGAATCTAGTGACACTGCTTGTTAGAATCTAGTGACACTGCTTGTTAGAGTCTAGTGACACTGCTTGTTAGAATCTTGTGACACTGCTTGTTAGAATCTAGAGACACTGCTTGTTAGAATCTTGTGACACTGTCATATTTTGAAGCTTCTCTGTTCTTACCAATTTTAGCTAAGAGAGGGAGACCAGTTTAATTTTCATCCCATTTTACCCTTGGTTTATGGAATTCAACACACATTTTTGTGGCTGTAAGATCTCCAAACATAACCTTACGTACAGAATGTCATAGATCGAGATCTCCAGAATTTACAATCTTCTCATCTAATACATCCCAGTGTCAGAATGTCGAAGACCTTCTTCACATGATACCTTTTGCAATATTGTGGTTATTTAGCCCTAGTTTTAGCATTTATTATGACGGCTAGGGTTAGCAGAGTGTCTATGGCTAGGTTATTTTTCACTGTGAGTGCCAAGGTAAGGTGTGGAGGAAAAGGTTACAGTTAGTAATAGGTTAAGGGTAGGTTAGGGTAGGTTTATTGTTAGGGTTTTAGGTAGAACAAGATTATAGTTATAGCTAATAATGAGTTAGAGCAAAGGTTATGGTTACAGCTATGTGTAGAATAACTAGGATTAGTGTTACTGTAAGAGTTAGGGTTAGCATTACAGTTATATGTAGGATAGCTAGGGTTAGTGTTATTGTTACAGTTAGGGTTACAGTTATATGTAGGATAATTAGGGTTAGTGCTACTGTGAGGGTTACGGTTACAGTTATGTGTAGGATAGCTAGGGTTAGTGTTACTGTTAGAGTTGAGGTTAAGGTTACAGTTATATATAGGATACCTAGGGTTAGTGTTATTGTTAGAGTTAGGGTTACAGTTAAGTGTATGTAGGATAGTTAGGGTTTTTGTTACTGTTAGAGTTATGGTTAAGGTTACAGTTATGTGTAGGATAACTAGGGTTAGTGTTACTGTTAGGGTTACTGTTATATGTAGGATAGCTAGGGTTAGTGTTATGGTTAGAGTTAAGGATTAGGGTTACAGTTATATGTAGGATAGCTAGGGTTAGTGTTATTGTTAGAGTTAGGGTTACAGTTATATGTAGGATAGCTAGGGTTATTGTTAGAGTTAGGGTTACAGTTATGTGTAGGATAACTAGGGTTAGTCTTACTGTTAGAGTTTGGGTTAGGGTTACAGTTATGTGTTGGATAAGAAGGATTAGTGTTACTGTTAGTGTTACTGTTATATGTAGGATAGCTAGGGTTAGTGTTACGGTTAGAGTTAAAGATTACAGTTATATTTAGGATAGCTAGGGTTAGTGTTACTGTTAGAGTTAGGGTTACAGTTATATGTGGGATAGCTAGGGTTAGTGTTACTGTTAGTTAGGGTTACAGTTATTTGTAGAATAGCTAGGGTTTGTGTTATGTTAGAGTTAAGGGTTACGGTTACAGTTATATGTAGGATAGCTAGGGTTAGTGTTACGGTTAGAGCTAAGGGTTAGGGTTACAGATATATTTAGGATAGCTAGGGTTAGTGTTACTGTTAGAGTTAGGGTTGCATTTATATGTAGGATAGCTAGGGTTACTGTTAGAGTTAGGGTTAAGGTTACACTTATATGAAGGATAGCTAGGGTTAGTGTTACTGTTAACGTTATGGTTAAGGTTAGTGTTACTGTTAGAGTTAGGGTTAATGTTACAGTTATGCGTAGGATAACTAGGGTTAGTGCTACTGTTAGAGTTAGGGTTAAGGTTACAGTTATGCATAGGATAACAAGAGTTAGTGTTATTGTTAGAGTTAGGGTTACAGTTATATGTAGGATAGCTAGGGTTATTGTTAGAGTTAGGGTTAAAGTTATGTGTAGGATAACTAGGGTTAGTGTTACTGTTAGAGTTAGGGTTACAGTTATGTGTAGCATAACTAGGGTTAGTGATACTGTTAGAGTTAGGGTTACAGTTATGTGTTGGATAACAAGTGTTAGTGTTACTGTTAGGGTTACTATTATATGTAGGATAGCTAGGGTTAGTGTTACGGTTAGAGTTAAGGGTTACAGTTATATTTAGGATAGCTAGGGTTAGTGTTACTGTTAGTTAGGGTTACAGTTATCTGTAGTATAGCTAAGGTTAGTGTTACGGTTAGAGTTAAGGGTTACGGTTACAGTTATATGTAGGATAGCTAGGGTTAGTGTTAAGGTTAAAGTTAAGGGTTAGGGTTACAGTTATATTTAGGATAACTAGCGTTAGTGTTACTGTTAGCGTTAGGGTTAAGGTTGCAGTTATATGTAGGATAGCTAGGGTTAGTGTTACTGTCAGGGTTAGGGTTACAATTATATGTAGGATAGCTAGGGTTATTATTACTGTTAGGGTTATGGTTACAGTTATGTGTAGGATAGCTAGGGTTAGTGTTACTGTTAGAGTTAGGGTTACAGTTATATGTGGGATAGCTAGGGTTAGTGTTACTGTTAGTTAGGGTTACAGTTATTTGTAGAATAGCTAGGGTTTGTGTTATGTTAGAGTTAAGGGTTACGGTTACAGTTATATGTAGGATAGCTAGGGTTAGTGTTACGGTTAGAGCTAAGGGTTAGGGTTACAGATATATTTAGGATAGCTAGGGTTAGTGTTACTGTTAGAGTTAGGGTTACATTTATATGTAGGATAGCTAGGGTTACTGTTAGAGTTAGGGTTAAGGTTACACTTATATGAAGGATAGCTAGGGTTAGTGTTACTGTTAACGTTATGGTTAAGGTTAGTGTTACTGTTAGAGTTAGGGTTAAGGTTACAGTTATGCGTAGGATAACTAGGGTTTGTGTTACTGTTAGAGTTAGGGTTAAGGTTACAGTTATGCATAGGATAACAAGAGTTAGTGTTATTGTTAGAGTTAGGGTTACAGTTATATGTAGGATAGCTAGGGTTATTGTTAGAGTTAGGGTTAAAGTTATGTGTAGGATAACTAGGGTTAGTGTTACTGTTAGAGTTAGGGTTACAGGTATGTGTAGCATAACTAGGGTTAGTGATACTGTTAGAGTTAGGGTTACAGTTATTTGTTGGATAACAAGTGTTAGTGTTACTGTTAGGGTTACTATTATATGTAGGATAGCTAGGGTTAGTGTTACGGTTAGAGTTAAGGGTTACAGTTATATTTAGGATAGCTAGGGTAAGTGTTACTGTTAGTTAGGGTTACAGTTATCTGTAGTATAGCTAAGGTTAGTGTTACGGTTAGAGTTAAGGGTTACGGTTACAGTTATATGTAGGATAGCTAGGGTTAGTGTTAAGGTTAAAGTTAAGGGTTAGGGTTACAGTTATATTTAGGATAACTAGCGTTAGTGTTACTGTTAGCGTTAGGGTTAAGTTTGCAGTTATATGTAGGATAGCTAGGGTTAGTGTTACTGTCAGGGTTATGGTTACAGTTATGTGTAGGATAGCTAGGGTTATTATTACTGTTAGAGTTAGGGTTAAGGTCAGGGGTGAAACTACAAGGGGTGCAGAGGTCACAATTGCAACTGGGCCCCCAAGGGTGGGGGCCCAGTCGCCCCCACCCTTTTTTTTTTACAATAAAAAACATTGACCTGCCACTGCCTGCACTGATATCATGTGAGTGTGACATGATGCTTCAAGAGTGTCTCTGACTACAGGGGTTAGTGTTTCTGTTTTACCCATTGGTGTTTATGTGTGTGTGTGTGTGTGTGTGTATGTATGTATTTGACTGTGTGTGTATTTATGCATGTATGTGTGTGTATGTTTGTGGAACCAGCAAATTACAGACCTTGTTACTACAGCATGGTGGGTGGGGAGTAAACAGTGTCAGTCCATACAGTACCACTATATACAGTACGGGGGGGCTGGATCATCCACAGACTACTGTGGTCACTGGGCGGGTAGGGTCAGACCAGCCATCTCACCGGCAGATTACAGACTGTGTCACTGACTCACAATATACAGTGCTGGTGGGTTAAACAGTGTCACTATATACAGTAATGGGGGGGGTCAGGCCATCTCACAGACTGTGGGCACAGGGTACCTCCTTTTGTAGATATGTAATCTGATTCACATTTTTTTTCTGTGTTAAATGTAAAAAAAAAAAAAAAGATATGTATCAAATTCACTTTTTTGAGGGGGGGTGGGGGGGCCTTCTTAGATTCTTGCACCTGGGCCCTGTGGTTTCTAGTTACGCCTCTGGTAAGGTTACAGTTATGTGTAGGATAACTAGGGTTAGTGTTACTGTTAGAGTTAGGGTTAGGATTACAGTTATGTGTAGGATAGCTAGGGTTAGTGTTATTGTTAGAGTTAAGGTTACAGTTATATGTAGGATAGTTGGGCTTAGTGTTACTGTTAGAGTTAGGGTTACATTTATGTGTAGGATAGCTAGGGTTAGTGTTACTGTTAGAGTTATATGTAGGATAGTTAGGGTTAGTGTTACTGTTAGAGTTAGGGTTACATTTATGTGTAGGATTGCTAGGGTTAGTGTTACTATTAAAGTTAGGGTTAAGATTACAGTTATATATAGGATAGCTAGGGTTAGTTTTACTGTTAGAGTTAAGGGTTACAGTTATGTGTAGGATAACTAGGGTTAGTGTTCTTGTTAGAGTTAGGGTTACAGTTATGTGTAGGATAGCTAGGGTTAGTGTTACTGTTAGAGTTAGGGTTACAGTTATGTGTAGGATAGCTAGGGTTAGTGTTACTGTTAAAGTTAGGGTTGTTTCCAGTTATATGTAGGATAGCTAGAGTTAGTGTTACTGTTAGAGTTAAGGGTTACAGTTATGTGTAGGATAACTAGGGTTTGTGTTACTGTTAGAGTTAGGGTTACAGTTATGTGTAGGATAGATAGGGTTAGTGTTACTGTTAAAGTTAGGGTTAAGGTTACAGTTATATGTAGGATAGCTAGGGTTAGTGTTACTGCTAGAGTTAAGGGTTACAGTTATGTGTAGGATAACTAGGGTTAGTGTTACTGTTAGAGGTTGGGTTACAGTTATGTGTAGAATAGCTTGGTTTAGAGTTACTGTTAGACTTAAGGGTTAGGGTTACAGTTATTTGTAGGATAGCTAGGGTTAGTGTTACTGTTAGGGTTAGGGTTATAGTTATATGTAGGATAGCTAGCATTTGTGTTACTGTTAGAGTTAGGGTTAAGGTTACAGTTATGTGTAGGATAGCTAGGGTTATTAGTACTGTTAGAGTTAGGGTTACGATTACAGATATGTGTAGTATAGCTAGGGTTAGTGTTACTGTTAGAGTTAGGGTTAAGGTTACAGTTATATGTACTATAACTAGAGTTAGTGTTACTGTTAGAGTTGGGGTTAGGGATTACAATTTTATGTAGGATAGCTATGGTTAGTCTTACTGTTAGAGTTAGGGTTATTGTTACACTTATGTGTAGGATAGCTATGGTTAGTGTCAAGGTTATATTTATGTTTAGGATAGCTAGGTTTAGTAGTATTGTTAGAGTTAGGGTTAAGGTTACAGTTTTATGTAGGATAGCTTGGTTAAGTTTTTACTGTTAGAGTTAGGGTTAGGATTACAGTTATATGTAGGATAGCTAGGGTTAGTGTTACTGTTAGAGTTAGGGTTAAGGTTACAGTTATGTGTAGGATAGCTAGGGTTAGTATTACAGTTATATGTAGGATAGCTAGGGTTAGTGTTACTGTTAGAGTTAGGGTTGCAGTTATGTGTAGGATAACTAGGGTTAGTGTTACAGTTAAAGTTAGGATTAAGGTTACAGTTATGTGTAGGATAGCTAGGGTTAGGGTTACTGTTACAGTTAGAGTTAAGGTTACAGTTATATGTAGGATAGCTAGGGTTAGTGTTACTGTTAGAGTTAGTGTTAATGTTACAGTTATATGTAGGATAACTAGGGTTAGTGTTACTGTTAGAGTTAGTGTTAATGTTACAGTTATATGTAGGATAGCTAGGTTAGGTTTATTGTTATAGTTAGGGTTACAGTTATATGTAGGATAGCTAGGGTTTGTGTTATTTTTAGAGTTAGGATTAGGGTTACAGTTATGGAACTAGGGTTAGTGTTACTGTTAGAGTTAGGGTTAAGGTTACAGTTATGTGTAGGATAGCTAGGGTTAGTTTTACTGTTGGAGTTAGGGTTACAGTTATGTGTAGGATAGCTAAGGATAGTGTTACTGTCAGGGTTACAGTTATATGTAGGATAGCTAGGGTTAGTGTTATTGTTAGAGTTAGGGTTAGAGTTACAGTTATGTGTAGGATAGCTAGGGTTTGTGTTAAGGTTACAGTTATGTGTAGGATAGCTAGGGTTAGTGTTACTGTTATTTGTAGGATAGCTAAGGTTATTATTATTGTTAGGGTTACAGTTATATGTAGACAGCTAAGGTCAGTGTTACTTTGAGGATTATGGTTACAGTTATATGTAGGATAGCTAGGGTTAGTGTTATTCTTAGAGTTAGGGTTACAGTTATGTGTAGGATAGCTAGGGTTAGTGTTATGGTTAGAGTTAAGGGTTAGGGTTATAGTTATATTTAGGATAGCTAGAGTTAGTGTTACTGTTAGAGTTAGGGTTAAGGATACAGTTATATGTAGGATAGTTAGGGTTAGTGTTACTGTTAGAGTTAGGATTACAGTTATGTATAGGATAGCTAGGGTTAGTGTTACTGTTAGAGTTAAGGTTACGATTACAGTTATATGTAGGATAGCTAGGGTTAGTGTTACTGTTAGAATTAGGGTTAGGATTACAGTTATATGTAGGATAGCTAGGGTTAGTGTTACTGTTAGAGTTAGGGTTAAGGTTACAGTTATGTGTATGATAGCTAGGGTTAGTGTTACTGTTAGAGTTAGGGTTAAGGTTACAGGTATGTTTAGGATAGCTAGGGTTAGTGTTACTGTTAGAGTTAGGGTTAAGGTTACAGTTATATGTAGGATAACTAGGGTTAGTGTTAAGTTTACAGTTATATGTAGGATAGCTAGCGTTAGGGTTATTGTTAGAGTTAGGGTTACAGTTATGTGTAGGATAGCTAGGGTTAGTGTTAAGGTTACAGTTATGTGTAGGATAACTAGGGTTAGTGTTACTGTTAGAGGTTGGGTTACAGTTATGAGTAGAATAGCTTGGTTTAGAGTTACTGTTAGACTTAAGGGTTAGGGTGACAGTTATTTGTAGGATAGCTAGGGTTAGTGTTACTGTTAGGGTTAGGGTTATAGTTATATGTAGGATAGCTAGCATTTGTGTTACTGTTACAGTTAGGGTTAAAGGGACATTATACACTCATTTTTTCTTCGCATAAATGTTTTGTAGATGATCTATTTATATAGCCCATAAACTTTTTTTTTAAAATAAATGTATAGTTTTGCTTATTTTTAAATAACATTGCTCTGACTTTCAGACTCCTAACCAAGCCCCAAAGTTTTATGTGAATACTGTCAGCTACCTTCTCCAGCTTGCTCCTGTTTGTGTAAAGGGTCTTTTGATATGCAAAAGAAGGGGGAGGGGGGAGTGTCTTATTTGCCACTTGCAGTGGGCTTTCCAGCTACCTTTTCAACAGAGCCAAACTGACAGCTTCTAAGAAAGTTTTTAAACAGTTTTATACTGGATTTTTATATCAGTATCTGTGCATCTTATTCTTTATAGTAGTGTCTATTACATGCAGTTATATGAAAATGAGTGTATACTGTCCCTTTAAGGTTACAGATATGTGTAGGATAGCTTGGGTTATTATTACTGTTAGAGTTAGGGTTAAGGTTACAGTTATATGTACTATAACTAGGGTTAGTGTTACTATTAGAGTTGGGGTTAGGGATTACAATTTTATGTAGGATAGCTAGGTTTAGTAGTATTGTTAGAGTTAGGGTTAAGGTTACAGTTTTATGTAGGATAGCTAGGATAAGTTTTTACTATTAGAGTTAGGGTTAGGATTACATTTATATGTAGGATAGCTAGGGTTAGTGTTATGTTTAGAGTTAGGGTTACAGTTATGTGTAGGATAACTAGGGTTAGTGTTACAGTTAGAGTTAGGGTTAAGGTCACAGTTATGTGTAGGATAGCTAGGGTTAGTGTTACTGTTACAGTTAGAGTTAAGGTTACAGTTATATGTAGGATAGCTAGGGTTAGTGTTACTGTTAGATTTAGGGTTAAGGTTACAGTTATATGTAGGATAACTAGGGTTAGTGTTACTGTTAGAGCTAGGGTTAAGTTTACAGTTATATGTAGGATAGCTAGGGTTAGGGTTATTGTTATAGTTAGGGTTACAGTTATATGTAGGATAGCTAGGGTTTGTGTTATTTTTAGAGTTAGGATTAGGGTTACAGTTATGGAACTAGGGTTAGTGTTACTGTTAGAGTTAGGGTTAAGGTTACAGTTATGTGTAGGATAGCTAGGGTTAGTGTTACTGTTGGAGTTAGGGTTACAGATATGTGTAGGATAGCTAAGGTTAGTGTTACTGTCAGGGTTAAGGTTACAGTTATATGTAGGATAGCTAGGGTTAGTGTTATTGTTAGAGTTAGGGTTAGAGTTACAGTTATGTGTAGGATAGCTAGGGTTTGTGTTAAGGTTACAGTTATGTGTAGGATAGCTAGGGTTAGTGTTACTGTTATTTGTAGGATAGCTAGGGTTATTATTATTGTTAGAGTTAGGGTTAGAGTTATATGTAGGCAGCTAAGGTCAGTGTTACTGTGAGGATTATGGTTATAGTTATATGTAGGATAGCTAGGGTTAGTGTTATTCTTAGAGTTAGGGTTACAGTTATGTGTAGGATAGCTAGGGTTAGTGTTACGGTTAGAGTTAATGGTTAGGGTTACAGTTATATTTAGGATAGCTAGAGTTAGTGTTACTGTTAGAGTTAGGGTTAAGGATACAGTTATGTGTAGGATAGTTTGGGTTAGTGTTACTGTTAGAGTTAAGGTTAGGATTACAGTTATATGTAGGATAGCTAGGGTTAGTGTTACTGTTAGAATTAGGGTTAGGATTACAGTTATATGTAGGATAGCTAGGGTTAGTGTTACAGTTAGGGTTAGGGTTACAGTTATGTGTAGGATAACTAGGGTTAGTGTTACAGTTAGGGTTAAGGTTACAGTTATGTGTAGGATAGCTAGGGTTAGTGTTACTGTTACAGTTAGGATTACAGTTATGTATAGGATAGCTAGGGTTAGTGTTACTGTTAGAGTTAAGGTTACGATTACAGTTATATGTAGGATAGCTAGGGTTAGTGTTACTGTTAGAATTAGGGTTAGGATTACAGTTATATGTAGGATAGCTAGGGTTAGTGTTACTGTTAGAGTTAGGGTTAAGGTTACAGTTATGTGTATGATAGCTAGGGTTAGTGTTACTGTTAGAGTTAGGGTTAAGGTTACAGGTATGTTTAGGATAGCTAGGGTTAGTGTTACTGTTAGAGTTAGGGTTAAGGTTACAGTTATATGTAGGATAACTAGGGTTAGTGTTAAGTTTACAGTTATATGTAGGATAGCTAGCGTTAGGGTTATTGTTAGAGTTAGGGTTACAGTTATGTGTAGGATAGCTAGGGTTAGTGTTAAGGTTACAGTTATGTGTAGGATAACTAGGGTTAGTGTTACTGTTAGAGGTTGGGTTACAGTTATGAGTAGAATAGCTTGGTTTAGAGTTACTGTTAGACTTAAGGGTTAGGGTGACAGTTATTTGTAGGATAGCTAGGGTTAGTGTTACTGTTAGGGTTAGGGTTATAGTTATATGTAGGATAGCTAGCATTTGTGTTACTGTTACAGTTAGGGTTAAAGGGACATTATACACTCATTTTTTCTTCGCATAAATGTTTTGTAGATGATCTATTTATATAGCCCATAAACTTTTTTTTTAAAATAAATGTATAGTTTTGCTTATTTTTAAATAACATTGCTCTGACTTTCAGACTCCTAACCAAGCCCCAAAGTTTTATGTGAATACTGTCAGCTACCTTCTCCAGCTTGCTCCTGTTTGTGTAAAGGGTCTTTTGATATGCAAAAGAAGGGGGAGGGGGGAGTGTCTTATTTGCCACTTGCAGTGGGCTTTCCAGCTACCTTTTCAACAGAGCCAAACTGACAGCTTCTAAGAAAGTTTTTAAACAGTTTTATACTGGATTTTTATATCAGTATCTGTGCATCTTATTCTTTATAGTAGTGTCTATTACATGCAGTTATATGAAAATGAGTGTATACTGTCCCTTTAAGGTTACAGATATGTGTAGGATAGCTTGGGTTATTATTACTGTTAGAGTTAGGGTTAAGGTTACAGTTATATGTACTATAACTAGGGTTAGTGTTACTATTAGAGTTGGGGTTAGGGATTACAATTTTATGTAGGATAGCTAGGTTTAGTAGTATTGTTAGAGTTAGGGTTAAGGTTACAGTTTTATGTAGGATAGCTAGGATAAGTTTTTACTATTAGAGTTAGGGTTAGGATTACAGTTATATGTAGGATAGCTAGGGTTAGTGTTATGTTTAGAGTTAGGGTTACAGTTATGTGTAGGATAACTAGGGTTAGTGTTACAGTTAGAGTTAGGGTTAAGGTCACAGTTATGTGTAGGATAGCTAGGGTTAGTGTTACTGTTACAGTTAGAGTTAAGGTTACAGTTATATGTAGGATAGCTAGGGTTAGTGTTACTGTTAGATTTAGGGTTAAGGTTACAGTTATATGTAGGATAACTAGGGTTAGTGTTACTGTTAGAGCTAGGGTTAAGTTTACAGTTATATGTAGGATAGCTAGGGTTAGGGTTATTGTTATAGTTAGGGTTACAGTTATATGTAGGATAGCTAGGGTTTGTGTTATTTTTAGAGTTAGGATTAGGGTTACAGTTATGGAACTAGGGTTAGTGTTACTGTTAGAGTTAGGGTTAAGGTTACAGTTATGTGTAGGATAGCTAGGGTTAGTGTTACTGTTGGAGTTAGGGTTACAGATATGTGTAAATGTTTTGTAGATGATCTATTTATATAGCCCATAAACTTTTTTTTTTTAAATAAATGTATAGTTTTGCTTATTTTTAAATAACATTGCTCTGATTTTCAGACTCCTAACCAAGCCCCAAAGTTTTATGTGAATACTGTCAGCTACCTTCTCCAGCTTGCTCCTGTTTGTGTAAAGGGTCTTTTAATATGCAAAAGAAGGGGGAGGGGGGAGTGTCTTATTTGCCACTTGCAGTGGGCTTTCCAGCTACCTTTTCAACAGAGCCAAACTGACAGCTTCTAAGAAAGTTTTTAAACAGTTTTATACTGGATTTTTATATCAGTATCTGTGCATCTTATTCTTTATAGTAGTGTCTATTACATGCAGTTATATGAAAATGAGTGTATACTGTCCCTTTAAGGTTACAGTTATGTGTAGGATAGCTTGGGTTATTATTACTGTTAGAGTTAGGGTTACGATTACAGCTATGTGTAGTATAGCTAGGGTTAGTGTTACTGTTAGAGTTAGGGTTAGGGATTACAATTTTATGTAGGATAGCTATGGTTAGTCTTACTGTTAGAGTTAGGGTTATTGTTACAGTTATGTGTAGGATAGCTATGGTTAGTGTCACTGTTAGGGTTAAGGTTATATTTATGTGTAGGATAGCTAGGTTTAGTAGTATTGTTAGAGTTAGGGTTAAGGTTACAGTTTTATGTAGGATAGCTAGGATAAGTTTTTACTGTTAGAGTTAGGGTTAGGATTACAGTTATATGTAGGATAGCTAGGGTTAGTTCTACTGTTAGAGTTAGGGTTACAGTAATGTGTAGGATAACTAGGGTTAGTGTTACAGTTAGAGTTAGGGTTAAGGTTACAGTTATATGTAGGATAGCTAGGGTTAGTGTTACTGTTAGATTTAGGGTTAAGGTTACAGTTATATGTAGGATAACTAGGGTTAGTGTTACTGTTAGATTTAGGGTTAAGGTTACAGTTATATGTAGGATAGCTAGGGTTAGTGTTACTGTTAGAGCTAGGGTTAAGTTTACAGTTATATGTAGGATAGCTAGGGTTAGGGTTATTGTTATAGTTAGGGTTACAGTTATATGTAGGATAGCTAGGGTTTGTGTTATTTTTAGAGTTAGGATTAGGGTTACAGTTATGGAACTAGGGTTAGTGTTACTGTTAGAGTTAGGGTTAAGGTTACAGTTATGTGTAGGATAGCTAGGGTTAGTGTTACTGTTGGAGTTAGGGTTACTGATATGTGTAGGATAGCTAAGGTTAGTGTTACTGTCAGGGTTGGGGTTAGGGTTAAGGTTACAGTTATATTTAGGATAGCTAGGGTTAGTGTTATTGTTAGAGTTAGGGTTAGAGTTACAGTTATGTGTAGGATAGCTAGGGTTTGTGTTAAGGTTACAGTTATGTGTAGGATAGCTAGGGTTAGTGTTACTGTTATTTGTAGGATAGCTAGGGTTATTATTATTGTTAGAGTTAGGGTTCGAGTTATATGTAGGCAGCTAAGGTCAGTGTTACTGTGAGGATTATGGTTACAGTTATATGTAGGATAGCTAGGGTTAGTGTTACGGTTAGAGTTAAGGGTTAGGGTTACAGTTATATTTAGGATAGCTAGAGTTAGTGTTACTGTTAGAGTTAGGGTTAAGGATACAGTTATATGTAGGATAGTTTGGGTTAGTGTTACTGTTAGAGTTAAGGTTAGGATTACAGTTATATGTAGGATAGCTAGGGTTAGTGTTACTGTTAGTATTAGGGTTAGGATTACAGTTATATGTAGGATAGCTAGGGTTAGTGTTACTGTTAGAGTTAGGGTTATAGTTATGTGTAGGATAACTAGGGTTAGTGTTACTGTTAGATTTAGGGTTAAGGTTACAGTTATATGTAGGATAACTAGGATTAGTGTTACTGTTAGATTTAGGGTTAAGGTTACAGTTATATGTAGGATAGCTAGGGTTAGTGTTACTGTTAGAGCTAGGGTTAAGTTTACAGTTATATGTAGGATAGCTAGGGTTAGGGTTATTGTTATAGTTAGGGTTACAGTTATATGTAGGATAGCTAGGGTTTGTGTTATTTTTAGAGTTAGGATTAGGGTTACAGTTATGGAACTAGGGTTAGTGTTACTGTTAGAGTTAGGGTTAAGGTTACAGTTATGTGTAGGATAGCTAGGGTTAGTGTTACTGTTGGAGTTAGGGTTACTGATATGTGTAGGATAGCTAAGGTTAGTGTTACTGTCAGGGTTGGGGTTAGGGTTAAGGTTACAGTTATATTTAGGATAGCTAGGGTTAGTGTTACTGTTGGAGTTAAGGTTACTGATATGTGTAGGATAGCTAAGGTTAGTGTTACTGTCAGGGTTGGGGTTAGGGTTAAGGTTACAGTTATATTTAGGATAGCTAGGGTTAGTGTTATTGTTAGAGTTAGGGTTAGAGTTACAGTTATGTGTAGGATAGCTAGGGTTTGTGTTAAGGTTACAGTTACGTGTAGGATAGCTAGGGTTAGTGTTACTGTTATTTGTAGGATAGCTAGGGTTATTATTATTGTTAGAGTTAGGGTTAGAGTTATATGTAGGCAGCTAAGGTCAGTGTTACTGTGAGGATTATGGTTACAGTTATATGTAGGATAGCTAGGGTTAGTGTTATGGTTAGAGTTAAGGGTTAGGGTTACAGTTATATTTAGGATAGCTAGAGTTAGTGTTACTGTTAGAGTTAGGGTTAAGGATACAGTTATATGTAGGATAGTTTGGGTTAGTGTTACTGTTAGAGTTAGAGTTAAGGTTACAGTTATATGTAGGATAGCTAGGGTTATTGTTATAGTTAGGGTTACAGTTATATGTAGGATAGCTAGGGTTTGTGTTATTTTTAGAGTTAGGATTAGGGTTACAGTTATGGAACTAGAGTTAGTGTTACTGTTGGAGTTAGGGTTACAGATATGTGTAGGATAGCTAAGGTTAGTGTTACTGTCAGGGTTAGGTTTAAGGTTACAGTTATATGTAGGATAGCTAGGGTTAGTGTTATTGTTAGAGTTAGGGTTAAAGTTACAGTTATGTGTAGGATAGCTAGGGTTTGTGTTAAGGTTACAGTTATGTATAGGATAGCTAGGGTTAGTGTTACTGTTATTTGTAGGATAGCTAGGGTTATTATTATTGTTAGAGTTAGGGTTACAGTTATATGTAGGCAGCTAAGGTCAGTGTTACTGTGAGGATTATGGTTACAGTTATATGTAGTATAGCTAGGGTTAGTGTTATTTTTAGAGTTAGGGTTGCAGTTATGTGTAGGATAGCTAGGGTTAGTGTTATGGTTAGAGTTAAGGGTTAGGGTTACAGTTATATTTAGGATAGCTAGAGTTAGTGTTACTGTTAGAGTTAGGGTTAAGGATACAGTTATGTGTAGGATAGCTAGGGTTAGTGTTACTGTTAGAGTTAGGGTTAAGGTTACAGTTATATGTAGGATAACTAGGGTTAGTGTTACTGTTGGAGTTAGGGTTAAGTTTACAGTTAGATGTAGGATAGCTAGGGTTAGGGTTATTGTTAGAGTTAGGGTTACAGTTATATGTAGGATAGCTAGGGTTTGTTTTATTTTTAGAGTTAGGATTGGGGTTCCAATTATGGAACTAGGGTTAGTGTTACTGTTAGAGTTAGAGTTAAGGTTACAATTATGTGTAGGATAGCTAGGGTTAGTGTTACTGTAAGATATAGGATTAAGGTTACAGTTATATGTAGGATAACTAGGGTTAGTGTTATTGTTAGAGTTAGGTTTAGAGTTACAGTTATCTGTAGGATAGCTAGGGTTTGTGTTAAGGTTACAGTTATGTGTAGGATAGCTAGGGTTAGTGTTACTGTTATTTGTAGGATAGCTAGGGTTAGTGTTATTCTTAGAGTTAGGGTTAAGTTTACAGTTACATGTAGGATAGCTAGGGTTAGGATTATTGTTATAGTTAGGGTTACAGTTATATATAGGATAGCTAGGGTTAGTGTTACTGTTAGAGATAGGGTTAAGTTTACAGTTATATGTAGGATAGCTAGGGTTAGGGTTATTGTTATAGTTAGGGTTACAGTTATATGTAGGATAGCTAGGGTTTGTGTTATTTTTAGAGTTAGGATTTGGGTTACAGTTATGGAACTAGGGTTAGTGTTACTGTTAGAGTTATGGTTAAGGTTACAGTTATGTGTAGGATAGCTAGGGTTAGTGTTACTATTGGAGTTAGGGTTACAGTTATGTGTAGGATAGCTAAGGTTAGTGTTACTGTCAGGGTTAGGGTTACAGTTATATGTAGGATAGCTAGGGTTTGTGTTATTTTTAGAGTTAGGATTTGGGTTACAGTTATGGAACTAGGGTTAGTGTTACTATTAGAGTTATGGTTAAGGTTACAGTTATGTGTAGGATAGCTAGGGTTAGTGTTACTATTGGAGTTAGGGTTACAGTTATGTGTAGGATATCTAAGGTTAGTGTTACTGTCAGGGTTAGGATTACAGTTATATGTAGGATAGCTAGGGTTAGTGTTACTGTTAGAGTTAGGATTACAGTTATTTGTAGGATAACTAGAGTTAGTGTTACAGTTAGAGTTAGGGTTAAGGTTATAGTTATGTGTAGTATAGCTAGGGTTAGTGTTGCTGTTAGAGTTAGGATTAATGTTACAGGTATGTTTAGGATAGCTAGGGTTAGTGTTACTGTTAGAGTTAGGGTTAAGGTTACAGTTATATGTAGGATAGCTAGGGTTAGTGTTACTGTTGGAGTTAGTACAGAAATCTGTAGGATAGCTAGGGTTAGTGTTAAGGTTACAATTATTTGTAGGATAGCTAGGGTTAGTGTTACTGTTATTTGTAGGATAGCTAGGGTTATTATTACTTTTAGAGTTAGGGTTAGGGTTACAGTTATATGTAGGACAGCTAAGGTTAGTGTTACTGTGAGGGTTATGGTTACAGTTATGTGTAGGATAGCTAGGGTTAGTGTTAAGGTTACAATTATTTGTAGGATAGCTAGGGTTATTATTACTGTTAGAGTTAGGGTTACAGTTATATGTAGGACAGCTAAGGTTAGTGTTATTCTTAGAGTTAGGGTTAGGGTTACAGTTATGTGTTGGTGGATAGCTAGGTTTAGTGTTACGGTTAGAGTTAAGGGTTAGGGTTACAGTTATATTTAGGATAGCTAGAGTTAGTGTTACTGTTAGAGATAGGGTTAAGGTTACAGTTATGTGTAGGATAGCTAGGGTTAGTGTTACTGTTAGAGTTAGGATTACAGTTATGTGTAGGGTAGCTAGGGTTAGTGTTACTGTTAGAGTTAAGGTTATAGTTATATGTAGGATAGCTAGAGTTAGTGTTACTGTTAGAGATAGGGTTATGGTTATAGTTATATGTAGGATTGCTAGGGTTAGTGTTACTGTTAGAGTTAGTGTTAAGGTCACAGTTATGTCTAGGATAAGTTTTTTGTTGACATTTTTATGTATTTTACACAAAAATAAATTTTAAATGCATAACATATAATTAGATATATGAGTAATGTAAATTAATTTAAAATAGGATTACTTCACTATAGTTTTAGCCTTACTAAATGCCATTTTATCAATCCCCTCCCTGTATATAAATTTCATTTCTTCTATTTTAGAGAGTCTGTGTGGTGCTGATGAAATTGAGCTCCAAAGCTTATGTGACGACCCACTGATGAGGCAGCTACTAGAGGAAGTGACCTCAATTCATTCTTACCTGCACAAAATGGCGTGTGAGGAGGCGTGGCATACCCGCTGGCTCAGTCTGTGCTACAAGCTGGATAGTCTTCTGTTCCGAGCGTATCTGTTTCTCTTTGTCACCTATGCCATCACTCTAATCCTTCTGTGGTGGGCATGGAGCGCCTATGATGTATGAAATTAAAGGGATGGTTACATTTGACTTCTATTATCAAATGGTCTTTGTTCTTTTGTCATCCTTTGTTAAAGATATACCTAGGTAAGTAGTGTGCATTGGAGCACTATAAGACAGCAGTGCTTGTACAATGTACAACAATATTAAAAGCATTCTTACAAGTCTGCTCCAGAAACATGAACGCCCCTGAACCTACTCACCTGATTTTCAACAAAGGATATTAAGGGAATGAAATACATTTGATAATAGAAGTAAATAAGAAAGAAAAACATTGAACACTGAATCAAGAAAGAAAAAAAATATTGCTTCTTGGTTTTTTTTAAAAAATATGTTAATTTCTGTGATTTGTATATCCTAGCCATAAGAGCTTACAATCTATTAGTTGGTGGCTGGTGTTAGAGATATCAATAAAGCATGACAAATCCATATTCATGGTTTAGCTGTTAATAAAAAGTTGTCATCTTGTTTTATATTTGAATGCAATTTGAATATGCTGAGGGGTATCAGGAACTATTTTATTTGTAGGGACACACATGGAAGTTTCACACACATTTTCCTGGCTATCTATCCTTTAAGTCTGAGATGCCTCGATTATTTTTTGTTTACAAATGATGGGAATGTACCCAGATCTGTCAATAGTTTGTCACCCAAGTGATCTCCACATGTACTTCTCAGTGAACCAACATAGACTGACGGAGTAATGAGAGTTTTAGCTGCGCTATCGGTTGCTGAATGATGAGAGCGGCTGCACAAATCCACTCAAGCATAACCATAAAATATTATATACACACTTGTACATGTCATATTTGATAGAAAATGCATCAGTCAACCAAAAAGCTGTATTATATTTGTCACTGGTACTTATTTATTTTGGTAAAGGGAGGAAAGTAGATACAAAGTGATACGAGAAATTACAGGTCATCTCTGGACCAAAATATATGATTTTACATTTTATTGTACATCTGCATCCCTTAAAAACCACCTCAAGGATGTATAACTGACATCCTCTGCTTTGTCCAGTTAGGGTACAGATGCACTGGTCTAAGCAATTACCGTTTAGCATGTACTCATGGATCAAGGTCAGGTAAACTGCAGCATACTTGCATATGCAGGGTGCTCACAAGACTATCTGGGATGTAGAAAAACAATTTTTAGACCTAAGTAAAATGAAAAGCTAATATAGTAAACAGAAGCTTTGCAAATGGTTAGCTATTGCAGTGCCAGCATGAAGACATTCACATTTAAAGGGACATCAAACACTAAATAAATGCTAGATAGAATGATGCATTCAAATAAAAGATTAGTCCATGACTAACATGTAGATGTATTTTTTAAAGTTTCATTAGCTGTTTAAATATTGACAAAATAATTGTAAAGTTTTAGTGAATATAAAACAATGGGAGCTGCCATGTTGTAACTTGTGTTACCTTCTCTGCTGTGGCCAATTAGGGGCAGTTATAAATAGGTCACTAGAGTGTGCAGCCAATGGTTGTGCTGGATTTAACAATGTTCTGCACTTCCATTTCTAACAGGAACTGAAAAGTTCACAATTTCAAAATGGAATTACAGGAAATGGGGACAAAATAAATAATGAAAGTATATTGCAGTTTTTTTTATACATATATATATATATATATATATATATATATATATACACACACACGATTTAGCATTTTATATTGCCATCTCAAAGTGTTTAATGACCCTTTAAATTAGCTAATGTAAAATTTCTACATTTTAAATATAAATGTCATAAATGTATCTGTTACCCTAGCCAGGGCTGCCTACTAGGTGTCGAGTATTAAACAGCTATCATTGAAGATGGCTGTCCAGTAAAAATATATAGAAAAATGAGACACCAGATTGTTTCTGATGCGAGGTCCAATGTGGGCGGCAAATAAATGACAGGGGCATTAGAGCTATGGATGTTATCGGAGTTCAGAAGTGAACCCATAGCTGAAGGGGGCTACAATACCATGGGCTGGATATGAGGACATTTATGGGCATAAAAGTGAAAGGGGCTATAGGTAATAGATTCTGCCCTTGGGTCTAATCTGGGCATATGGTTGATTGGAGCTGCAAGACCAGGTGTGCGTGTGATGTGAGATTTGACCATAACCCCAATGTACTGCTGGCAACCTGACCCCTGGCACATAAAAGTAAGTAACCTCATCAAGTAGTGGGGGTCCTAGCAATCAACAGGGAAAGCCACTGTAGGTGACATGGAAGAAGAATGGGTGGCACAATGGTATATATTTACTGTCATACAACATAGAAACCATGCTTCAGTGTCAAGCTATGTAGTCTGCTAGCCTTACCAGCTGGGCTCTGCAGTGCTGCCCCCCCCCCCATGACATTTTTCTGCAGTTTGTTCTGTGTCTCCAGCTGCCTCTCAGCACTGAGGGAACAAAAGGAATAATGAGGTGTTGTAACTTCAGTTCAGGGTGACCCTACCCAGACTTTAGTGGGACACTAGAGCAACAGATTCCCAACTGATATGGTTTAAAACTAAAATGGTGTTTAACCTACTTACATATATCTTTAGCATAAAGCGTATCTGACTGCCAATGACTATCTGCCAACACAGAACATTTGATGGCATAAATGAAGATGCCACAAAAAGTGCCAGTGCAGATGTCATTTTACTGATGTATGGAATCTTCTTCCCTAGTGAAATATTTTGTAACAATATTTTATTTTCTAACCTCTTGATTTATTGGGGCTGAATTATGAAAGTGCGAGCAGACATGATACGATATAGCGTATCATGTCTGCCGCACATCGATAAATGCTGACAGCAAAACGCTGTCAGCATTTATCATTGCACAAGCAGTTCTTGTGAACTGCTTGTGCAATGCCACCCCCTGCAGATTCACGGCCAATTGGCCGCTAGCAAGGAGTGTCAATCAGCCCGATCATATAGGATGGGGTGGATTAATGTCCGTCGCCTCAGAGCAGGTGGACAAGTTATGAAGCAGTGGTCTTTAGACCGCTGCTTCATAACTGCTGCTTCCCGGAAACTGGGGCATTAAGCTCCATTCGGAGCTTGATAATTCGGCCCCATTTTCTAGAGCAGGGGTCATCAATTGTGGATCTCCAGAGATTTTGGAAATACATTTCCCATTGAGGGCCACAACTGATGACTCCTGGTCTAGAGTCATATTCAGATGTTACAACCCACGTCTTTCAAATAACTAAATAAAACAAATTTACAGTAAATGAGCCTAGATATATCTGTATAGACCCCTCTGTTTAATAGCATGAGAAGGCTTTCTCATAGGGTCCAATTCTCTTATGCTCTCTGACCTGGCGAGATTCTATAAGATGCCCTCTGGGATTTTTTAAAGGCAAATTTTACCTTGGGAAATGTTTTATCTCATTTGTGGGAGTTCACTTATGTGCTTTATGTGAAGGAGAGACACTTTACAAAAAGATGAGGATTTCTCTCCATGCTGGGGAGTTTTTGATTATCTGTAGACGCTCCAAATAGTGTGTCAGACATTCTGATATAGTGACTGAGTTGCCTGGCAGGGAATTCACTTCTTTGCTTTGTCTTTACGGTGTATATAATATACATGGTGCTTACTGTACCCCACACATCCTGCTACTGATGGGTCTGTATCCATAACTGTAATTAGTGAGACACTGATTAGATCAATAACAGAACAAAGTAATCTCTAATGTAAACATTGCATAGACTGCATGTGCCCTGTGATATAACCGTGTATGAGACCAGCTGCTAACAAGATACAGAGACTGGAACATTCTCCAGGGTCTAAGTTATAATCCTCAGAGGAGAGATAACTGTATACATTTATCATCTATAACATAATAAATGCATAGATAGAGCGCAGCTTCTGCACTGACTCATATGTCAATCAATGTTGTCTTTTTAATACGAGTGTCAATATAATACACTGATTAAATCTCAGAGTCCACTCTGTGCGGCTGAATATTTAGTATGGTGCGTATTCTAAAAACTGTACAAACACAAAGCTATTGTTACACTTTCAACAGCGCACACTCCTGCCTTACCCACAAAAAATACTGTAAAATGTTCTCCTGTGTTCTCAGTGAGGCAATTTACCTACTAGAAGGCTTTAAGTTGCTTACAAATAGCTATTTTGGGGTTGATTTATCAAACTACGGCAGGCAGGGGCATACATATGCGCCCCTGTCTGCCACATCTCGTCTCTTGCGGACTGAATTCCCCTGGCGGAATTTAACATTGCACACAATGCCTGAGCACAGCCAATCATGCGCGGGCAAGAGCTGTCAGAACGTGGTCGTGTTTGCATTGCACCTAACTCGTAATACCAGCGCACATTTGAGTGCACTGATATTACTCAGTGGAGCACTAATATTGCTTTGGTGAAAGCAATATTGTGCACTCCACTTGTAGTCTAGCCCTTAGTGGCCATTTATCAAGCTCCGTATGGAGCTTGAAGGGCCGTGTTTCTGGGGAGCCTTCAGACTCGCCAGAAACACCAGTTATGAAGCAGCGGTCTAAAGACTGCTGCTTCATAACCTGTCCGCCTTCTCTGAGGAGGTGGACAGAGGTTGTGTGAAATCAACCCGATTGAATACGATCGGGTTGATTGACAACCCCTGAATCTGCAGGGGGCTGCGTTGCGTATTGCTCTCCGCATTTATCAATGTCTGTTGGACATGATCCGCTGATCGGATCATGTCGGACAGACATTTCATAAATAGGCCCCTTAGTGTTTAATGTCCCTTTAAGGTTGCAGCTACTTTACTAGTGCATCAGACCCACTTGCACGGCACCTGCAGCTTCATAAATGGGCCCATAAACACTTGTGAAGCTGGCAAGAGTATACTTGAAATGTATTGAGTATCGGCTATTTTTTCCCTTTTGTTATAGGGTTTTCCTGCTATTCACCTGTTTATTGTGGCAAATACGCGATATTTCACACATCAAGCAAAACAAGTGGAAAACAATAATCACAAAACAAACTTGCTAAATGGTTTACGTAAATGTTTACAATTATAAGATATTAGCACTGTGGAATCTGTTGGTGCTTTGCAAATAACCGATAATAATATTCACATATCTGTTTTTCCTAGTAAAGTTGTCTGACTGCATGGAGTCCCCAGGGCTGGCTATGGGCTTTTTCAGTTGTTCTAGAAGCTGATTTGAATTTTCTAACCGTAACCAATCAATAGGATCAGTGACCATTACTATTGGATAATTTCAGCCAATAGGATGACAAAAGGCTAGAACACCTATAGTTATCAAGTGCTAAGAACACGAACAACTACTTTATCCCCATAAAAGTAGATGTAGGGGGCGATTTATCAAGCTGAGGCGGATAGGGGCGCACATATGGCGGAATTCAGCTTTGCACACGAGCGCTATTTTGCGTTAGCGTGCAATCCCGCCCCCTGCCCACGCAAGCCAATCACGCATGGGCAGGAGCTGTCAATTTCCCCGGTCAGACTTGACGGCGGAGATTGAATTTAGCCACATTAGAGGTGGCATAAGATTAGGGAAGCTTGTTAAATACGGCGTGCAGGTGCTCTTGTGAGAACCTGCAGCCGTAGTGGGTCGAAAGGCTTGTGAAGCCTTTTATAAATCGACTCCATATTGTAAACGTACGCACCTTAGGAGATAAAGCAAGTGATCTTAATACATGGATTAAAAAGAAAATATAAAAAAACTGAGCCTATTACCAGTCTTTAGTTGCACTGAGAGGCAATAAATTTTACGGTTCAAACAGAACATAAAGATTTAAAAAAGTTTCCAATTCACTTCTGTTATCAAATTTGCTTTGTTCCCATGTTAATTTGTGTTCTAGAGATACCTAGGTAGGCATCTGCAGCGGTACATGACAGGTAATAGTGCTGCCCTCTAGTGGTCTGGCAAATGGATAACATTCTTGCAAAACTGCTCCTATATAGTGCTCCAGAAATGGGCTGGCTCTAAGCTTATGTTCCTGCTTTTCAACAAAAAGATACTAAGAGAATGAAGAAAAATTGATAATAGTTGAAAATTAGAAAGTTATTTAAAATAGAGAGAAAAAACGGATGCACTCACTGGGAATTTGTTCGTTACCTCTTTAATTGTAACGTTTCTGGGTTTTACCCCCTTTTGAATGTAGCAGCATGCAAGCAAGGGTCATGGCACAAATCTATACAGACACAGCCATCAGCAGGAAGGTGTTAAATCACTTACAGCATGTAATTCTGCAACAGCTGGCAGCCTCACCACCATGAGACCCCAGATATGGGAAACAGACCTGGGTCTTGCAGCTTTAGAAGTATATTTTATTGACTGTGACAGCTTCAGAGATGGAATCCTTCACAAGTGGAAAACATAATCTTCTACAGTGATTATTATTCCTCCGGCTGCTCAGCTGCATGCATTGCTAACATTATAAATTATATATGTATATATACAGAGATGGTAATATATATTCATGGTTTACTAGTTACTACACAGGGAAAAAGAAACTAGTACAATCATTGTTAAAGCAACAGGAAAGTTTGATTATTTTATTTAACCTTTACTGTCCCTTTAACATGCCATGCAATATTTGCAAATTTGATATGAGGAGGGTCAAGACAGTTTGGAATGTGACTAGATAGTTTGAAGAATGGCTATATGATTTAGGGTGTGACCAGGGGCGGACTGAGAAAAATCAGGGCCCCGGGCAAAAAATTAGGGACGGGCCCCCACTGTCTCACACTGACCCAAATGTATTCAAATTTATGTAAATAAATATGGTAGCCTCCCTACCCTGCCCCCAAACAGGGCCAGACCTCCCACTCTATGGCCCTCACAGTGACAGACCCCAACAGGACCCCCCCACACTTTAGGGCCCCCGAGCAACAAACCCCACATCCAGGCACAAGGCCCCCACTCTGAGGCCAGGGCCTCCACTAAACATACAGTTAACTCCTTAGGTAATTATAGGGTAGCTATCAACCCCAGCTTAAGCAGCACACCAGGACTCATGGAGATGCCATTTGTGGGGCCCCCTATATGCTGGGCCTTTGGTCCAGGTCCTATTTGTCCGGCTAATCAGTCCGCCCCTGGGTGTGACTAGATAATTTGGGGAGGAACTAGACAGTTTAGGGTGTGACTAGATAGTTTGGAGAGTGGCTATACGGTTTGGAGTGTGACTAGATCATTTGGGGAGGAACTAGACAGTTTAGGGTGTGACTAGATAGTTTGGGGAGTTGCTATATGGTTTGGGGTGTGACTAGATAATTTGGGGAGGAACTAGACAGTTTAGGGTGTGACTAGATAGTTTGGAGAGTGGCTATACGGTTTGGGGTGTGACTAGATAATTTGGGGAGGAACTAGACAGTGTAGGGTGTGACTAGATAGTTTGGGGAGTTGCTATATGGTTTGGGGTGTGACTGGATAATTTGGGGAGGAACTAGACAGCTTAGGGTGTGACTAGATAGTTTGGAGAGTAGATATACAGTTTGGGGTGTTATTAGATAGTTTGGGGAGTGGCTATACGGTTTGGGGTGTGACTAGATCATTTGGAGAGGAAATAGACAGTTTAGGGTGTGACTAGATAGTTTAGAGAATAGCTATACGGTTTGAGGTGTTATTAGATAGTTTGGGGAGTGAATAAGCAGTTTATGGTGTGACTAGATATTTAGGAGAGTAGCTATATGGTTTGGGGTGTTATTAGATAGTTTGGGGAGTGGCTATACGGTTTGGTGTGTGACTAGATAATTGGGGGAGGAACTAGACAGTTTGGGGTGTGACTAGATAGTTTGGAGAGTAGCTATAGGATCTGGGGTGTGAGTAAATAGTTTGGGGAGTGACTAAGCAGTTTACAATGTGACTAGATAGTTTGGAGAGTAGCTATACGGTTTGGGGTGTTATTAGATATTTTTGGGAGGAACCAGACAATTTAGGGTGTGACTAGGTAGTTTGGAGAGTGGCTATATGGTTTGGGGTGTGACTAGATAGTTTCGTGAGGAACTAGACAGTTTGGGGTGTGACTAGATAGTTTGTAGAATTGCTATATGGGTTGGGGTGTGACTAGATAGTTTGGAGAGTAACTAGACAGTTTAGGGTGTGGTTAGATAGTATGGAGAGTGGCTATATGGTTTGGGGTGTGATAAGATAGTTTTGGGAGTGACTAGAGAAGTTTGGGGTGTGTCTAGATAGTTTGGAGAATTGCTTTATGGTTTGGGGAGTAACTAGACAGTTTGGGGTGTGTTAATATAGTTTGGAGAGTGGGTAGACAGTTTGGAGAATTGCTATATGGTTTGGGGTGTGAATAGATGGTTTGGATAGTGGCTTTACGGTTTGAGGTTTGATTCAAACATTTGGGGAGGGACTAAGCAGTCTGGGGTGTGACTAGATAGTTTGGAGAATTGCTATATGATTTGGGGTGTGAATAGATAGTTTGGGGAGTAACTAGACAGTTTGGAGTTTGGCTAGGCAGTGTGACTAGGTAAGAATGAACAATAGTAGGAAGAGGCCATTTCACCCTACATCTCAACCCAAGTGCAATGTTTGTGCAACCTGAAAGGCTCGGGTGCTTTTGTACCTACATACATCCTAGTAGAACAGCCCCTGGTTTGAATGTGATATAATAATGATGAGTTTGGCGTTATGAGTGAAAAAGCATCATTATGGCCCATAACGCTGCTTTTTCCCTACCGCTGCTATTTCAAGTCTTGTCAGAATAGCTGTACCGCACACTTTTTTACCCATCACGCAACGTCAGTACCGCACTTTAAGAAAAGTCCTTTTTCAATGGGACTTCCATAGTGCCGGTATTACGAGTTTTGCTGTGAGGCCAAAAAGTGAGCGGTACAGCCTAAAATGACAAGATCCGTACCGCCATCTAAAGTCAGTAGTTATGAGTTTTACACTACAAAGCTGTAGCATAAAACTCATAACTAAACTGTCACAAAGTACACTAACACCCATAAACTACCTATTAACCCCTAGCTGCAGAGAAGGGAGAAAAAGAGAGGCGCCAACCATAAAACAGTATTGTTGAACCGACCACAATTGACTCACAGACCTCCCCCCCCCGTAGTGCGAAATACTCACAAGCGGGGCGGCACAAAATCTGTGCCTGTACTAACAGATCGGGACTGTTCAGAGTTGCCCGACAGACACACCGGGGCCAGTTCACGTCACACGGTCCAATCAGCAGCGGGTAGCTCCGTAAGGCTCCGACCGACAGTGATCAGCTGATCACTGTCGGTCGGAGCCTTACGAAGCTACCCGCTGCTGATTGGAGGTCACCCTGTGATGTGAACTGGCTCCGGTGTGTCTGTCGGGCGACTCTGAACAGCTCCGATCTGTTAGTACAGGCACGGATTTTGTGCCACCCCGCTTGTGAGTATTTCGCACTATGGGGGGGAGGTCTGTGAGTCAATTGTGGTCGGTTCAACAATACTGTTTTATGGTTGGCGCCTCTCTTTTTCTCCCTTCTCTGCAGCCAGGAATCCACCTGGATTACTTTTGGGAGTGCTGCCACAACCCGGCGTCTCAGGACTGAAGTTTAATATATAGCACTATCGCACCTTTTGGGGATTTGTCGATCCTTTTTGTCTATTAACCCCTAAACCGAGGCCCTCCCACATTGCAAATACTAAAATAATATCATTAACCCCTAATCTGCAGCTCCGGACATCGGCGCCATTTAAAAAATGTATTAACCCCTATTCCGCTGCTCCCCGACATCGTCATCACTATAATAAAATTATTACCCCTAAACCACCGCCCTCCCACATCAAAAACACTATTTAAATATAATTAACCCCTAATCTGCCGTCCGCCAACTCCGTCGCTATAATAAACCTATTGACCCCTAAACCTAACCCTAACCCTAACACCCCCTAACTTAAATATAATTAAAATAAATCTAAATAAAACCTACTATTACCTAAATCATTCCTATTTAAAACTAATTACAAACTTACCTGTAAAATAAAACCTAAGCTAGCTACAATATAACTAATATCTTAGGTTTTATTTTTATTCACAGCTAAATTTGCATTTATTTTAACTAGGTAGACTAGTTGGTAAATAGTTAACTATTTAATAACTACCTAGTTAAAATAAATACAAATTTACCTGTAAAATAAAACCTAACCTGAGTTACACTAACACCTAACATTACAATAAATTAAATAAATGAAATTAACAAAATACAATTATCTAAATTACAAAAAAATAAACACTAAATTACACAAAATAAAAAGAAATTATCAAAAATAAAAACGAATTACTCCTAATCTACTAGCCCTATCAAAATAAAAAGCCCCCCCAAAATAAAAAAACCCTAGCCTACACTAAACTGCCAATGGCACTTAAAAGGGCCTTTTGCGGGGCATTGCCCCAAAGAAATCAGCTCTTTTACCTGTAAAAAAAAAATACAAACAACCCCCCAACAGTAAAACCCTCCACCCACACAACCAAACCCCCCAAATAAATAAACCTAAGCTCCCCATTGCCCTGAAAAGGGCATTTGGATGGGCATTGCCCTTAAAAGGGCATTTAGCTCTTTTAGATTGCCCAAAACCCTAAGCTAAAAATAAAACCCACCCAATAAACCCTTAAAAAACCTAACATTAACCCCCGATGATCCACTTTTTTGAAGACCGGACATCCATCCTCATCCAGGCGGCAGAAGTCCTCCTCGAAGCCGGCAGAAGTCTTCATCCAAGTGGACAGAAGTCCTATCTTCATTCATCCGGCGCGGAGCGGGTCCATCTTCAAGACTTCCGACGCGGAGCATCCTCTTCTTACGATGGTTGCTGAAGAATGAAGATTCCCTTTAAGTGACGTCATCCAAGATGGCGTCCCTTACATTCTGATTGGCTGATAGAATTCTATCAGCCAATAGGAATTAAGGTGGGAAAATCCTATTGGCTGTTGCAATCAGCCAATAGGATTGAGCTTGCATTCTTTTGGCTGATTGGAAACAGCAAAACTGAGTTATAGAGGAGATAAAAACATGAGATAAGATCCTCCATTACATAAAATTAAGAGATATAGAATTATTGTTTAGAAAAATATCAAATCTAGCGTATATTACTCAGAATTCCCTGGTGCATTGGTAACAATGTATACAGAGTACTTCTGGGGAAAAGCAAACGGGGATACTTGCCTAGATGTGCTAAATCTATTAGCTAAGGGGTTACAGTTTGAGCTTTCAGGCCGTGTGCAGGATAGGGACAGGGCTGATCCTGTAATGCAGCCAGACAGGCGCTCAAGAGCCAGAGCTCTGCAAACACCGTCGTTTCATTCATCTCACTGGGGCTTCCTCTATCACCATGTTATCTCATTGTACTTAACCCATTCCCAACCAGAGCTACCTGAGAGTTGTTGTTTATGTCAAGGATTTTTTAAATTAAAGCAAAAGGCTATTCTCACCTGAGATATTGACTCAGAGCAAATAGAGCAGCATCTCTTTGGCACTCGGGAGAAGAAGAATAAAGTCTTACACAAGCAGCTGAAGGCCTGAGAACATATAGTAACTTTACCAAGTCTTTAGACCGCTGCTTTATAACTTGTGTTTCCGGTGAGCCTGAAGGCTCGCCAGAAACACGGGACATCAAGCTCCATTTGGAGCTTGATAATTCGGCCCCAAAATCTCCTATTAGAGCAACTGGACAGTATTTAATAGAGAACCTCATAATCAGGGAAAACTTTAAACTCTTTGCAGAAACCTGTACATAAAGCTAAGATTACCTCCACTGTGGCTGAAACAGCTCCTAAAGGCCATGTGTAAGCCCTGCCGGGTACTTAGACCTAACTGCTGCCAGCCCAAACAGCAAACCAATAGCAAGTCAATAGCAAGCCAACAACAAACCAACAGCAAGCCAGCAGCAAGCCAACAGCAAGCCATTAGCAAGCCAACAGCAAGCCAACAGCAAGCCAACAGCAAGTCAACAGCAAGCCAACAGCAAGTCAACAGCAAGCCAACAGCAAGTCAACAGCAAGTCAACAGCGAGTCAACAGCAAGCCAACAGCAATTCAACAGCAAGCCAACAGCAAGCCAACAGCAAGCCAACAGCAAGTCAACAGCAAGTCAACAGCAATTCAACAGCAAGCCAACAGCGAGTCAACAGCAAGCCAACAGCAAGCCAACAGCAATTCAACAGCAAGCCAACAGCAAGCCAACAGTGAGTCAACAGCAAGTCAGCAGCAAGCCAACATCAAGTCAACAGCGAGCCAGCAGCAAGTCAATAGCAAGTCAGCAGCAAGCCAGCAGCAGGCCAACAACAAGTCAACAGCAAGCTAGCAGCAAGCCAAAAGCAAGCCAACAGCAAGGCAACAGCAAGTCAACAGCAAGCCAACAGCGAGTCAACAGCAAGCCAACAGCAATTCAACAGCAAGCCAACAGCAAGCCAACAGCAAGTCAACAGCAAGTCAACAGCAAGTCAACAGCAAGCCAACAGCGAGTCAACAGCGAGTCAACAGCAAGCCAACAGCAAGCCAACAGCAATTCAACAGCAAGCCAACAGCAACCCAACAGTGAGTCAACAGCGAGCCAACAGCAAGTCAAAAACAAGTCAAAAGCAAGCCAGCAGCAAGCCAACAGCAAGTCAACAGCAAGCCAGCAGCAAGCCAGCAGCAAGCCAACAGCAAGCCAACAGCAAGCCAACAACAAGTCAACAGCAAGCCAACAGCAAGTCAACAGCAAGCCAGCAACAAGTCAACAGTAAGCCAGCAGCAAGCCAAGAGCAAGTCAACAGCAAGCCAGCGGCAAGCCAGCAGCAAGTCAACAGCAATCCAACAGCAAAACTTTTTACTTCCCAACTGATGAGTGCTGCAGCCAATCATCTGCTCTACCACCTGAATACAGTCTGCACTGCATTAATTATAAAGCTCATGCCTAGAGCTGCTCCCTGGTTCAGCAGAGCATCAAATGAAAGATAAACAAAGCACTCTAAAAATAAATCACTAAAGAAAAGGTTTAGGCATGCAAACGATGAAAATTCTGCTCTCTGACTCTGTTCCAAGTCTGTCAGTACACAGCCTCGGCCCGCGTGCCTACCGCTTCTTATGGCCAATCACCTCTGCAATCGGCCCACCCCCAGACTCCCGCCTGCCCTCCCCTCCTACCTTTTCAGTGTGCAATTAGTGTACCGTATCCGTACCGGTCTGGTGGGCATCATACGTGGCTCCTTCACTTTAGAGACAATGTCAGACAGTCATGATTTCCTGTTTAGAGAGACAGCACAGCAGTGAGTGACTCCACTGCTCCACACGTCACTGAGCAGTGAGCACAGATAGGCACGCCCACAACATTCATAGTGAAATTGGGCAAGGGAGGAGCAAAGAACAAACAAGCAAAAGCAGCCGGGAAAACAATTTGTGGAAATTGCAGCGCTGGCTCAAGGGGCAAAAAAAATTAAGTGTGTCTACAACTTCCCCAGTCCCACTAATGATCACAAATGCTGGCCCCTCTAATAAAAAATCTATGCCTCTCTACATTGTATTTCTTTGAATTTCATCTATCGTCAGGTTTTTAGATAGATCAAACTTTTATCTTTCTCTTATCTTATGTGTCAGCCTTCTGGCAGCAAAATAACAAAATGAAACACCAAAGAGAAATAAAAGTCAATAATGCAGGGGTAGTGGGTTGCTATGCGCCCGCACAGAAAGTATGGAGGAGCCCGCAGTGAAGCAAATATGTGTGTTACTTATAGTATTGAATACTTTGCTGTGCCGGGGTAAAGTGGTGTAAGCATATCCTGTTAATAGTTTTGCTTTTAAAGACAGAGGAACTTACAGTGGCTAAGGTACTTACCCCCCTGCTTCTTCACTGCTTTATTACTTGAAGTGACTTACTTTGAGATCGCCGATTATAGAGGTCCTTCTCCTAAGCAGGTTTCCACCCGTGTACTTTGCACTGAGCCTCCTCGTTTCTGTGATTCCTTGCGCTGCTTCTGTAGCACACTTACGTGTATATTTTCTGGCTCCCGGGTGTATCTGCTCTGTCACATGCCGACTTACGAGGAGGGGGGTATGGAGAAGTGCGTTCTCTATCACCTTCGTCGCTGGACTCAGTGTGACTGTTGCCTTTCTCTGGATGCGACTCTCCGTCCACAATTGCGGATAGCGCTTGCTGCCTCCAGATGGTCACTTGGTGTTAAGCGGGCTTGTTAGCGTACTACAAGTTGCCTCTGTGGTGTTGTCCTTGGGTAGTAGTCCAGTTTACATGCTGTATTTGCCTGCATCTGTTACCTTGCTTGTGTTTGTGGCTAGGCCTAACCAGCCTGTACAGGAAAGGTAGACTTCCGTATTATGTCCTTTTTTTCCCCAAACCGAGTAAGTGTTTCCCGGCAATAGGGCTCTGTGGCGGGGGGTCAGAAGGTATTCGGCTCTACAAACTTGAGAGCTAGAGCGCGCTCTGCATACAGGACGCTCCTCCCACCGGAAGTCACTGGTATTTCTTTGAATTTCAATAAAATTAAAAAAAAAAATTCTGGTGGTGTCACCCCCTGGAGGGTTTCACTCAGGTGCGTAAGGACGTAAGTTAAGCACATTTTCTTTATAATTTGTAATTAATGGGGGAACAAGTAGAAGACAGTGCAGAAGACATTGGGTGAGAGCAGGATGGCAACCATGGTCAGTAACCAGCGGACATATAACCTGTGCTCAGATATTCCTAAAACCTGGTCTGTAAGTTGGATTCTGAGGGCAGAATAAAGAATGAAGCCCACTCACCGGATATCTGTGCATTTACTGCTGATCCTCAGTAGCTGTCTGTACTTTCTCTTTGGCACAAGATAATAAATTATCATGCACCAAACCTTTTGACTGTGACTCTGTTTAACAACATTCCTGTATAAAAGTATAACAAAATGAAACTACCTACTAATGAGTAGATTATAGGGGGCTCCAAACAATAATAATAAAGATAATGCAATAAAAACAATCAAAGGAGGATAAAAACCACTAAAATAAATTGTATGTGTAATAATATGAGTTAGTCCAATAATAAAAAAATCCTTGCTCAGGGTGCTCCGCTTACAATCATATTGGCAACAATAGTAGATATTCTAGAAGACACAAGGAACAGAAGGCGCCACATAGCGTAATCTTGTAATGTTCAAATATGTGAAATAGCTGAATGGCACTCCGGTGAGCGCAATCTGGTGAGCTGCTCCCTGTATATAATGTACTGACATAGGCTGGTACTCTCAGTCTCTAGCTGTCTGGCACTCCGGTGAGCTGTTCCCTGTATATAGTCTACTGCAAAAGGCTGTTACTCTCAGTCTCCAGCTGTCTGGCACTCCGGTGAGCTGCACCCTTTATATAGTGTACTGCAACAGGCTGGTACCTCAGTCTCAAGCTGGCTGGTACTCCGAGAAGATGCTCTCTGTATATAGTGTACTGCAAAAGGCTGTCACTCTCAGTCTCCAGCTGACTGGTACTCTAGTGAGCTGCTCTCTGTATATAGTATACTGAAACAGGCTGGTACTCTCAGTCTCCAGCAGACTTGCACTCCAGTGAGCTGCTCCCAGTATATAGTGAACTGCAACAGGCTGGTACTCTCAGTCTCCAATTGTCTGGCACTCCGGTGAGCTGCTCCCTGTATATAGTGTACTGCAACAGGCTGGTACTCTCTGTCTCCAATTGTCTGGCACTCCGGTGAGCTGCTCCCTGTATATAGTGTACTGCAACAGGCTGGTACTCTCAGTCTCCAATTGTCTGGCACTCCGGTGAGCTGCTCCCTGTATATAGTGTACTGCAACAGGCTGGTACTCTCAGTCTCTAGCTGACTGGCACACTGGTGAGCTGCTCCCTGTGTATAGTGTACTGCAACAGGCTGGTACTCTCAGTCTCCAATTGTCTGGCACTCCGGTGAGCTGCTCCCTGTATATAGTGTACTGCAACAGGCTGGTACTTTCAGTCTCCAATTGTCTGGCACTCTGGTGAGCTGCTCCCTGTATATAGTGTACTGCAACAGGCTGGTACTCTCAGTCTCCAATTGTCTGGCACTCTGGTGAGCTGCTCCCTGTATATAGTGTACTGCAACAAGCTGGTACTTTCAGTCTCCAATTGTCTGGCACTCTGGTGAGCTGCTCCCTGTATATAGTGTACTGCAACAAGCTGGTACTTTCAGTCTCCAATTGTCTGGCACTCCGGTGAGCTGCTCCCTGTATATAGTGTACTGCAACAGGCTGGTACTTTCAGTCTCCAATTGTCTGGCACTCTGGTGAGCTGCTCCCTGTATATAGTGTACTGCAACAGGCTGGTACTTTCAGTCTCCAATTGTCTGGCACTCTGGTGAGCTGCTCCCTGTATATAGTGTACTGCAACAAGCTGGTACTCTCAGTCTCCAGCTGACTGGCACTCCGGTGAGCTGCTCCCTGTGTATAGTGTACTGCAACAAGCTGGTACTCTCAGTCTCCTGCTGACTGGCACTCCGGTGAGCTGCTCCCAGTATATAGTGTACTTCAACAGGCTGATACTCAGTCTCCAGCTGACTGGCACTCCGGTGAGCTGCACCCTGTATATAGTGTACCAATTAACCTGATCGTATCCAATTGGGATGATTGCTATCCGCCACCTCAGAGGTGGCAGGTGAGTTAAGGAGCAGCGGTCTTATGACCGCTGCTTCTTAACTTATGTTTCCGGCGAGCATGAAGGCTAATGCAGAAACTACTGTACAGCAACATAAATCAGCCCCATAGAGTAATCTTGTAAAGTTCAAATATGTGCAGTTCAAAGAAGAAAAGGACTCACACTTACTTTATGATGGCACCAAAAACAACAGGCAGGTACCTCACTCTCCAGCTGACTGGCACTCCGGTTAGCTGCTCCCTGTATATAGTGTACTGCAACAGGCTGGTACCTCACTCTCCAGCTGACTGGCACTCCGGTTAGCTGCTCCCTGTATATAGTGTACTGCAACAGGCTGGTACCTCACTCTCCAGCTGACTGGCACTCCGGTTAGCTGCTCCCTGTATATAGTGTACTGCAACAGGCTGGTACCTCACTCTCCAGCTGACTGGCACTCCGGTTAGCTGCTCCCTGTATATAGTGTACTGCAACAGGCTGGTACTCTGTCTGTAGCTAAATGGCACTCCGGTTAGCTGCTCCCTGTATATAGTGTACTGCAACAGGCTGGTACTCTCAGTCTGTAGCTAAATGGCACTCCGGTTAGCTGCTCCCTGTATATAGTGTACTGCAACAGGCTGGCACTCTCAGTTTCTAACTGACTGGCACTCCAGTAAGCTGCTACCTGTATATAGTGTACTGCAACATGGCTGGTACTCTCAGTCTCCAGCTGACTGGCACTTTGGTGAGCTGCTCTCTGTATATAGTGTACTACAACAGGGCTTATACCTCAGTCTCCAGCTGACTGGGAGCAGCTCACCGAAGTGCCAGTCAGCTGGAGAGTGAGAGTACCAGCCTGTTGCAGTATACTATATACAGAGAGCAGCTCACTGGAGTGCCAGTCAGCTGGAGACTGAGAGTACCAGCCTGTTGCAGTACACTATATACAGGGAGCAGTTCACTGGAGTGCCAGTCAACTAGAGACTGAGAGTACCAGCCTATGTCAGTACACTATATACAGGTAGCAGCACACCAGAGTGCCAGTCAGCTGGAGACAGAGAGCACCAGCCTGTTGCAGTACACTGTACACAGGGAACAGCTCACCAGAGTGCCAGTCAGCTGGAGACTGAGAGTACCATCCTGTTTCAGTACACTAAACACAGGAAGCATCTCGCTGGAGTGTCAGTCAGCTAGAGACTGAGAGTACCAGCCTGTGTCAGTACACTATATACAGGTAGCAGCACACCAGAGTGCCAGTCAGCAGGAGACAAAGAGTACCAGCCTGTTGCTGTACACTAAACACAGGAAGCAACTCACTGGAGTGCCAGTCAGCTAGAGACTGAGAGTACCAGCTTGTTGCAGTACACTATACACAGGGAGCAGCTCACCGGTGTGCCAGTCAGCTGGAGACTGAGAGTACCAGCCTGTTGCAGTACACTATACACAGGGAGCAGCTCACCGGAGTGCCAGTCAGCTGGAGACTGAGAGTACCACCCTGCTGCAGTACACTATACACAGGGAGCAGCTCACCGGTGTGCCAGTCAGCTGGAGACTGAGAGTACCAGCCTGTTGCAGTACACTATACACAGGGAGCAACTCACCAGTGTGCCAGTCAGCTGGAGACTGAGAGTATGAGCCTGTTGCAGTACACTATATAGAGGGAGCAGCTCACCGGAGTGCCAGTCAGCTGGAGACTGAGAGTACCAGCCTATGTCAGTACACTATATAGAGGGAGCAGCACACCAGAGTGCCAGTCAGCTGGAGACTGAGAGTACCAGCCTGTTGCAGTACACTATATACAGGGAGCAGCTCACTGGAGTGCCAGTCAGCAGGAGACTGAGAGCACCAACCTGTTGCAGTACACTAAACACAGGAAGCAACTCACTGGAGTGCCAGTCAGCTAGAGACTGAGAGTACCAGCCTGTTGCAGTGCACTATATACAGGGAGCAGCTCACGGAGTGCCAGTCAGCTAGAGACTGGGAGTACCACCCTGCTGCCGTACACTATACACAGGGAGCAGCTCACGGAGTGCCAGTCTGCTGAAGAGTGAGGTACCTGCCTGTTGTTTTTGGTGCCATCATAAAGTGTGAGTCCTTTTCTTCTTTGAACTGCACATATTTGAACTTTACAAGATTACTCTATGGGGCTGATTTATGTCGCTGCGAATACAGTAGTTTCTGCATGAGCCTTCGGGCTTGCCGGAAGCATAAGTTAAGAAGCAGTGGTTGCAGATAGCAATCATCCCGATTGGATACGATCAGGTTGATTGACACCCCTTGCTAGCAGCTGATTGGCCGTGAATTTGCAGGGGGTGTAATTGCACAAGCATTTCAGGAGAAATGCTTGTGCAATGATAAAAGCCAACAGCGTATGCTGTCGGCATTTATCGATGTCGGGCGGACATGGTCATTACAGAGGATCATGTCATCTGGCAAATGATAATTCGGCCCCTATGTGGTGCTCCTTAGTTCCTTGTGTTCAAGAACATGTCTGTTTACCAAGGGCTTTAAGACATTAGGTGATTGTTGTGCTTTTTTATTTTGCCTCTATATACTAACCGATTGCTAACCCCATACTGAATGTGATTGCACAGCTGAGCCAATACAGGAAATCATCAGAGCTCATTTTCATATAAAACATAGCAAGGGCAGGAGTGTGCACGTGTCTTGTGCTACAGATTGTGAAATTAAGTGCAATAGTTCACAGTTTTATAAAGTTTATATAAAAATATATATTATTAGTTGATGCTGAAAGTTTTGATTTCTTGAATAACTTTAAAAACCATTAACTATTAAAATGTTTACTACTAGCTCTTTTAAATCCTTTGACAAGAAAACTCTTGTTAATGAGTTGATTGCTGTGACGTTTTTTCTGATGTAAAACAAAATGCAGACAATATCCTAGATGCAAACATTTGTGTTTTTTTCCCAACCCTAGAAAATCCAAGCTCCACTGTATTATCTGTTGTCTTGTTTGGATTTGTAGCATTAGTTCATATAATCTGTTTCCCAGAAACACAATTACAGATCAGCAAGTTGCTAGAATGAAATCCCATTAAAGCAATTGAATTCAAAGGGAATTTGATACATGAGCTACAGTTCATTATAACTCAGACACAAAACACAGAAAATCTATCCATATAATCCCTCAGTATTTAAGATCAGGTTTTTCAGTCCCATTGAGAAGAGGGGAATAAGGGATGTAATAGAAACGCAGACAAGGAAAATGGATCAAGAAAGAAAGACATAAGTTAACCCACTGGTTGCCAAAACAATGCATCTCAACATCCCTGGCAGTCAACTGGTTAAATATAGATAAAAGAACAATCACAAACACAATCGTGTTTGTACAAACGTTCACCAAACCCCAAACTAAAAACTGAGAGCAGTAAATTTTGCTGCTGAATTTGGAAAATAAATAGTGTACAAACTCTCAGGGGTTAAACGTTACTAGCCCAGGGAAAGAAAGTTACTACAGGTGATGTTTTTTACTTGTGTGCTGCGGTGATCTTATATACGCTGCTCCTGCCACAAAACATATAGGTGCAGTGATGCTGAATGGATCTTACACAGGATTGCACCTTTACAACAATGTTTTATGCCATGTGCAGCAACACTTAAAGTGACATTAAACTGCTGTAGGGTGGTTACCGCTCACTGTACTATAGCATTTCCTCCTATACCTGTCTCCAAAGATGTTCTCTTTACAGAATTCCGCTGCTAAGAGTCTGCATTTTAGACTGGGCACCGCCATCTTTTAACGCATATTGTATCCTGTTATAGGAGCAGTGCCCTTTATAATGGGCACCACCATCTTGTAATGTGTATTGTTGTATCCTGTTATAGGAGCAGTGCCCTTTATAATGGGCACCACCATCTTGTAAGGCCTATTGTTGTATCCTGTTATAGGAGCAGTGCCCTTTATACTGGGCACTGCCATTTTGTAAGGCCTATTCTTGTATCCTGTTATAGGAGCAGTGCCCTTTATACTGGGCACCACCATCTTCTAATGTGTATTGTTGTATCCTGTTATAGGAGCAGTGAACTTTATAATGGGCACCGCCATTTTGTAGAGCCTATTGTTGTATCCTGTTATAGGAGCAGTGAACTTTATACTGAGCACCGCCATCTTGTAACGTGTATTGTTGTATCCTGTTATAGGAGCAGTGCACTTTATACTGAGCACCGCCATCTTGTAACGTGTATTGTTGTATCCTGTTATAGGAGCAGTGCACTTTATACTGAGCACCGCCATCTTGTAATGTGTATTGTTATATCCTGTAATAGGAGCAGTGAACTTTATACTGAGCACCACCATCTTGTAACGTGTATTGTTGTATCCTGTTATAGGAGCAGTGCACTTTATACTGAGCACCGCCATCTTCTAATGTGTATTGTTATATCCTGTAATAGGAGCAGTGAACTTTATACTGGGCACCGCCATCTTGTAAGGCCTATTGTTGTATCCTGTTATAGTAGCAGTGCACTTTATACTGGGTACCGCCATCTATTATGGTGTATTGTTGCATCCTGTTATAGGATCAGTGCACTTTATACTGGGTACCGCCATCTTGTAGGGCATATTGTTGTATCCTGTTATAGGAGCAGTGCACTTTATACTGGGTACCGCCATCTATTATGGTTTATTGTTGTATCCTGTTATAGGATCAGTGCACTTTATACTGGGTACCGCCATCTTGTAGGGCATATTGTTGTATCCTGTTATAGGAGCAGTGCACTTTATACTGGGTACCGCCATCTATTATGGTTTATTGTTGTATCCTGTTATAGGATCAGTGCACTTTATACTGGGTACCGCCATCTTGTAGGGCATATTGTTGTATCCTGTTATAGGAGCAGTACACTTTATACTGGGTACTGCCATCTATTATGGTGTATTGTTGTATCCTGTTATAGGATCAGTGCACTTTATACTGGGTACCGCCATCTTGTAGGGCATATTGTTGTATCCTGTTATAGGAGCAGTGCACTTTATACTGGGTACCGCCATCTTGTAGGACATATTGTTGTATCCTGTTATAGGATCAGTGCACTTTATACTGGGTACCGCCATCTTGTAGGGCATATTGTTGTATCCTGTTATAGGAGCAGTGCACTTTATACTGGGTACCGCCATCTATTATGGTGTATTGTTGTATCCTGTTATAGGATCAGTGCACTTTATACTGGGTACCGCCATCTTGTAGGGCATATTGTTGTATCCTGTTATAGGATCAGTGCACTTTATACTGGGTACCACCATCTTGTAGGGCATATTGTTGTATCCTGTTATAGGAACAGTGCACTTTATACTGGGCACCTCCATCTTGTAATGTGTATTGTTGTATCCTGTTATAGGAGCAGTGCACTTTATACTGGGTCCGCCATCTTGTAGTTTGTATTTTTGTATCCTGTTATAGGAGCAGTGCACTTTATACTGGGTACCACCATCTTGTAGGGCGTATTGTTGTATCCTGTTATAGGAGCAGTGCAATTTATATTGGGTCCGCCATCTTGTAGTTTGTATTTTTATATCCTGTTATAGGAGAAGTGCACTTTATACTGGGTACCACCATCTTGTAGGGCATATTATTGTGTCCTGTTATAGGAGCAGTGCACTTTATACTGGGTAATGCCATCTTGTAGGGTGATTGTTGTGTCCTGTTATAGGAGCAGTGTACTTTATACTGGGCACCGCCATCTTGTAGGGCATATTGTTGTGTCCTGTTATAGGTGCAGTGCACTTTATATTGCGCACCGCCATCTTGTAGGGCACATTGTTGTGTCCTGTTATAGGAGCAGTGCACTTTATATTGGGCACCGCCATCTTGTAGGGCATATTGTTGTGTCCTGTTATAGGAGCAGTGCATTTTATATTGGGCACCGCCATCTTGTAGGGCACATTGTTGTGTCCTGTTATAGGAGCAGTGCATTTTAGACTGGGCACCATCATCTTGTAGGGCGTATTGTTGTGTCCTGTTATAGGAGCAGTGCATTTTAGACTGGGCACCATCATCTTGTAGGGCGTATTGTTGTGTCCTGTTATAGGAGCAGTGCACTTTTTACTGGGCACCGCATCTTGTAGGGCGTATTGTTGTGTCCTGTTATAGGAGCAGTGTACTTTATACTGGGTATCGCCATCTTGTAGGGTGTATTGTTGTATCCTGTTATAAGAGCAGTGCAATGTATACTGTGTACCACCATCTTGTAGGGTGTATTGTTGTATCCTGTTATAGGAGCAGTGCAATTTATACTGTGTACCACCATCTTGTAGGGTGTATTGTTGTATCCTGTTATAGGAGCAGTGCAATTTATACTAGGTACCACCATGTTGTAGGGCATATTGTTGTATCCTGTTATAGGAGCAGTGCACTTTATACTGAGCACCGCCATCTTGCAGGGCGTATTGTTATATCCTGTAATAGGAGCAGTGTACTTTATAATGGGCACCGCCATCTTGTAACGTGTATTGTTGTATCCTGTTATTGGAGCAGTGCATTTTACACTGGGCACCATCATCTTGTAACGTGTATTCTATCCTATTATAGGAGCAGTGCATTTTACACTGGGCACCATCATCTTGTAACGTGTATTGTTGTATCCTGTTATAGGAGCAGTGCCCTTTATACTGGGCACCTCCATCTTGTAATGCATATTGTTGTATCCTTTATAGGAGCAGTACACTTTATACTGGGCACCACCATCTTGTAGCGTGTATTCTATCCTGTTATAGGAGCAGTGACCTTTATACTGGGCACTGCCATCTATTATGGTGTATTGTTGTATCCTGTTATAGGAGCAGTGCACTTTATACTGGGTACCGCCAACTTGTAGGGCGTATTGTTGTATCCTGTTATAGGAGCAGTGCACTTTATACTGGGTACCACCATCTATTATGGTGTATTGTTATATCCTGTTATAGGAGCAGTGCACTTTATACTGGGTACCGGCAACTTGTAGGGCATATTGTTGTATCCTGTTATAGGAGCAGTGCACTTTATACTGGGTACCGCCATCTATTATGGTGTATTGTTGTATCCTGTTAAAGGAGCAGTGCACTTTATACTGGGTACCACCATCTTGTAGGATGTATTGTTGTATCCTGTTATAGGAGCAGTGAAATTTATACTGTGTACCACCATCTTGTAGGGCATATTGTTGTATCCTGTTATAGGAGCAGTGCAATTTATACTGGGCCATCTTGTAGGTTGTATTGTTGTATCCTGTTATAGGAGCAGTGCACTTTATACTGGGTACCGCCATCTTGTTGTATCCTGTTATAGGTGCAGTGCACTTTATACTGGGTACCACCATCATGTAGGGCATATTGTTGTGTCCTGTTATAGGAGCAGTGCACTTTATACTGGGTACCACCATCTTGTAGGGCATATTGTTGTGTCCTGTTATAGGAGCAGTACACTTTATACTGGGTACCGCCATCTTGTAGGGCATATTGTTGTATCCTGTTATAGGAGCAGTGCACTTTATACTGGGTACCACCATCTTGTAGGACATATTGTTGGGTCCTGTTATAGAAGCAGTGTACTTTATACTGGGTACCGCCATCTTGTAGGGCGTATTGTTGTGTCCTGTTATAGGTGCAGTGCACTTTATACTGGGCACCGCCATCTTGTAGGGCATATTGTTGTGTCCTGTTATAGGAGCAGTGCATTTTACACTGGGCACCATCATCTTGTAGGGTGTATTGTTGTGTCCTGTTATAGGAGCAGTGCACTTTATACTGGGTATCGCCATCTTGTAGGGCATATTATTGTGTCCTGTTATAGGAGCAGTGTACTTTATACTGGGTACCACAATCTATTATGGTGTATTGTTGTATCCTGTTATAGTGTCAGGGTGCCAGGAATCAGACTGAGACGAGAAGTGCAAAAATAATCACACCTTTATTAATAGCAAAAAATAATAAAAAGTTCACAAAACAAATAACAAACCAGGTTTAAAAACCAGAGCTGGTAGTCAGACGAGCCGAGTCAGGAACCAAAGCGAATAGTCAGATGAGCAGAGTCAGGAGCCAAAGCGAATAGTCAGAATCAGGAACAAGGAGGGACGACAGCCAGGTAATACACAGGAGCTCTCACAAACAGGTCTGAGACAACACAAGGGCAAAGCATACTGAACAGAGGCCCTTTAAATAATAAGTGATGACATCACAATTCTGAGACTGAATCCTGTCTCACACGGATGATGTACACCAGTCTGGCCATAAAAGGAAGTGCAGGAAATGAGCAGCATCACACAGTATGCACCAGAGTCAGCAAGAGAGGTGAGTAAAATGACTGCCAGCAGCACATGGCAAATAAAACAGGGAAAAAACCTGGACATATAGGAGCAGTGCACTTTACAGTATACTGGGTACCGCCATCCTATAGGGTGTATTGTTGTATCCTGTTATAGGAGCAGTGCAATTTATACTGGATACCACCATCTTGTAGGGCATATTGTTGTGTCCTGTTATAGGAGCAGTGCATTTTATACTGGGTACCGCCATCTTGTAGGGCGTATTGTTGTATCCTGTTATAGGAGCATTGCCCTTTCACAGATTTGGCTTTTTGACATTGGTTCCTTGCACTTTAGTTTAGCTCACATAGGGCTCCATTTATAAAGCTCTGATATGAGCTTCAAAGTGCCTTTTTGCGCGCATTGCGTAGCACTCTTTTTACATGTTGAAAATAAAACCTCTTTGCTGACTTGGTAATCCGATGAGTGAAAAAAGTAGAGGTTAGAATATTATATTGCGTGCGTATTATCGTATTCCCCATAGAAATCAATGAACCAAAAAAAGTGGAAAAAAACACCTTACTCGCGTGCAATTGCATATTCTCAAGTGCGCTAACCCGACATGAAAACAATATTTCACTTTCCAATGTTCTTCATATAGCAAAATATGTCCTATTTGTTCATAAATACATATTTATACATGTATCTGAGGATTTTTTGCTAATATATATATATATATATATATATATCTAATCCTATATATAAAGAGAGGGGGTAGAGAGAGAGAGAGAGAGAGAGCAAAAGAGGGGGAGAGAGAGCGCAAAAGAGGGGGAGAGAGAGAGCACAAAAGAGGGGGAGAGAGAGAGCACAAAAGAGGGGGAGAGAGAGCTCAAAAGAGAGGCAGGAGAGAGAGAGCTCAAAGAGAGGGGGGAGAGAGAGAGCTCAAAAGAGAGGGGGGAGAGAGAGCGCAAAAGAGAGGGGGGAGAGAGAGCGCAAAAGAGAGGGGGGAGAGAGAGCGCAAAAGAGAGGGTGGAGAGAGAGCGCAAAAGAGTGGGGGGAGAGAGAGCAAAAGAGAGGGGGAGAGAGAGCAAAAGAGAGGGGGAGAGAGAGAGCAAAAGAGAGGGGGGAGAGAGAGAGCAAAAGAGAGGGGGGAGAGAGAGCAAAAGAGAGGGGGGAGAGAGAGCGCAAAAGAGGGGGGAGAGAGAGAGCGCAAAAGAGGGGGGAGAGAGCGCAAAAGAGGGGGGAGAGAGCGCAAAAGAGGGGGGGAGAGAGCGCAAAAGAGGGGGGAGAGAGCGCAAAAGAGGGGGGAGAGAGCGCAAAAGAGGGGGGAGAGAGAGTGCAAAAGAGGGGGGAGAGAGAGTGCAAAAGAGGGGGGAGAGAGAGTGCAAAAGAGGGGGGAGAGAGAGCAAAAGAGGGGGGAGAGAGAGCAAAAGAGGGGGGGAGAGAGAGCAAAAGAGGGGGGAGAGAGAGCAAAAGAGGGGGGAGAAAGAGAGAGAGCTCAAAAGAGAGGGGGAGAGAGAGAGCTCAAAAGAGAGGGGGAGAGAGAGAGCTCAAAAGAGAGGGGGAGAGAGAGAGCTCAAAATAGAGGGGGGAGAGAGAGCGCAAAAGAGGGAGAGAGAGCGCAAAAGAGGGAGAAGAGAGTGCAAAAGAGAGGGGGTAGAGAGTGCAAAAGAGAAGGGGGAGAGAGCGCAAAAGAGAAGGGGGAGAGAGCGCAAAAGAGAGGGGGAGAGAGAGCAAAAGAGAGGGGAGAGTGAAAGCGCAAAAGAGGGGGGAGAGAGAGAAAAAGAAGGGGGAAAGAGAGCAAAATAGGGGGGAGAGAGAGCAAAAGAGGGGGAGAGAGCAAAAGAGGGCGAGAGAGCAGAAGAGGGGGGAAGAGAGAGAGAGAGCGCGAGCAAAAGAGGGGAGAGAGAGCAAAAGAGGGGGGAGAGAGAGAGCAAAAGAGGGAGGAGAGAGCAAAAGAGGGGGGATAGAGCACAAGAGGGGAGAGAGAGAGCAAAAGAGGGGAGAGAGAGAGAGCAAAAGAGGGGAGAGAGAGAGAGCAGAAGAGGGGGAGAGAGCAGAAGAGGGGGGAAGAGAGAGAGAGAGAGCAAAAGAGGGAGGAGAGAGCAAAAGAGGGGGGAGAGAGCACAAGAGGGGAGAGAGAGAGCAAAAGAGGGGAGAGAGAGAGAGCAAAAGAGGGGGGAGAGAGAGAGCAGAAGAGGGGGAGAGAGCAGAAGAGGGGGGAAGAGAGAGAGAGAGCAAAAGAGGGGGGAGAGAGAGAGCAAAAGAGGGGGGAGAGAGCGAAAGAGGGGGGAGAGAGAGCAAAAGAGGGGGGAGAGAGAGAGCAAAAGAGGGTGGAGAGAGCACAAGAGGGGAGAGAGAGAGCAAAAGAGGGGAGAGAGAGAGCAAAAGAGGGGGAGAGAGCAAAAGAGGGGGAGAGAGCAAAAGAGGGGGAGAGAGCAAAAGAGGGGGGAAGAGAGAGAGAGAGCGCGAGCAAAAGAGGGGAGAGAGAGCAAAAGAGGGGGGAGAGAGAGAGAGCAAAAGAGGGGGGAGAGAGCACAAGAGGGGAGAGAGAGAGCAAAAGAGGGGGGAGATTTTTGATATGTTTTGTGACACTTTTTTGTATCGCAAGAAAGTTAACAAGCGAGCTACCCCGCCGCACATCAACTTCAATTGTGCTCTAGCGATCGTGTTAACCTTCACCTTGTTATACCAGCGCCACATCCGACGCGTGCAAACAGCTGCGAAAAAAAACAACTTTTTGCTTGTGCATAGCTGTTAGCGATCCACTATTTGTGGCATATTTATCAAGCACCATATGGAACTTGATGCCCCTTATGTCTAAAGACCGCTGCTCCATAACTTGTCCACCTGCGCTGAGGCCGCGGACAGAAATCAACTTGATCGAATACAATCGGGTTGATTGACATCCCCTGCTAGCGGCCGATTGGCCATGAATCTGCAGGGGCAGCATTGCACCAGCAATGAACTGCTGGTGCAATGATAAATGCCGACAGGATATGCTGTCGGCATTTATCGATGTGCGGCGGACATGATACGCTACTTCGTATCATGTCCGCTCGCACATTGATAAATATGCCCCTTAATCTAACCCTCTATGGGGAATAAAATATTTCGGGTTGTGTCCCTTTGAGGATACATTGTGATCTCTCTAACAGGTATAGTACTTTAGACATCTGCATTATTGTTCTTGTTTCACACTAGGTTAAATAAATAAATAAATAAATAACTATACACTAACAATTTAAATGAGAACTTCAATTTCTTTTCCAAAATGGTTCTCACATTTTTCTGACTGTAAATAAAATTAGCTGCACCCACTGGCACTAACTATTCAGCTTCTTTTGTTTCCTATTGGCGCTGATTTGTAAAGCGGCTGCCCCCATGACAAAATGTTTCAGCCCTCTTTGGCAACCAGAGTGTTAAATTATAAGGAAAAGATCTCAGTGGCAAACAACTGGTTAACATGTTTTCAAACACAAGAGAATCCAGATCCTGAGAGCAGATTACATGACACAGAAGTCTTATAAGTACCGCGCGGGTTACATTATCGCCTAATCTGCTGGACTGGTCTCATCACTACCAACAACTACAAATTGGCGCCTAATTAGATTGAGTCGCTAAGTGAGCTGGGGAGAAGTCTCATTTCCTGGGCTGTTTGCTTTTTATTGAGTTTGGTTAATAAAAAGGGCAATTGATGCCGACACAGCTTTAAGTGATGTAAGGCCCCAACAGATTATATTCACGCAACTGTGTGTGCTTCTGAAAGGTACAATATAACAGTGATGTGTAATACAAATAAAAAAATATTTTCAAGTGATTTGCCCATTTTCCGGCGCACGTTACATAACCAGCCATTACAAGCGGCTGGTTAATGCTACCGGAAGCTCGCAATAGCACTTTGCGCTCAAATTAATTAACCAGAGATCATTAATCAGAGATCATGTCCTCCAATTTCCCCCAAAATAAAGTGGACAGTTAACTTCTTAAATACAAAAAAACATAGTACCATCTTTTTTTTTTGTAGTAAAATAACTACACTAAGCAGTTATAAGGCATTAAAGTGAAGGTATGTGTAATAAAATAAGGGGTTAAAGTGAGGGTATGTGTAAGAAAATAAGGGGTTAAAGTGAGGGTATGTGTAAGAAAATAAGGGGTTAAAGTGAGGGTATGTGTAAGAAAATAAGGGGTTAAAGTGAGGGTATGTGTATGAAAATAAGGGGTTAAAGTGAGGGTATGTGTTAGAAAAAAACGGCACTAAAAATTTCCTTTACATTGTGGTCTATGGGAACTGTGTGTTCCCAGTAAATATATATGTATATGCTTATATAAAAATATATTTATGTGTTACACATACACATATAAACACATAAATATATATGTATATGCTTATATAAATATATATTTATGTGTTACAGATACACATATAAACACATAAATATATATGTATATGCTTATATAAATATATATTTATGTGTTACACATACACATATAAACACATAAATATATATGTATATGCTTATATAAATATATATTTATGTGTTACACATACACATATAAACACATAAATATATATGTATATGCTTATATAAATATATATTTATGTGTTACACATACACATATAAACACATAAATATATATGTATATGCTTATATAAATATATATTTATGTGTTACACATACACATATAAACACATAAATATATATGTATATGCTTATATAAATAGTGTATATATTTATGTGTTACACATACACATATAACACATAAATATATATGTATATGCTTATATAAATATATATTTATGTGTTACACATACACATATAAACACATAAATATATATGTATATGCTTATATAAATATATATTTATGTGTTACACATACACATATAAACACATAAATATATATGTATATGCTTATATAAATAGTGTATATATTTATGTGTTACACATACACATATAAACACATAAATATATATGTATATAAGCATATTGAGCGCAAAACCTCCATGGAATGTGAACGTGAGGTCGCGTTCGCATTGTGCTTTACTTGAAATGCCAGTTCACATTTGCGTACAACGGTATTACTGACTAGAGCACAAAAATCGCCCATTATTGGTTAAATATAAAAACCTGCATTCCGCCACTGATGCTTATTGTTTTACTTTAGCTATGTACGGTTTGCCCACTTTAGAAAAGACATACGAATATCTTATAGTTTATCTATTTCACTAGATTGTCCTGTTATGCCGTATACACACTTTTATTTAGAAATGGCAAACAAATGGCTTAGAGATTGTGTTTTTGCCCAGCAAACTCTTATGGAGAGGAATTCAGTCCTATATATAATTACAAAGAGCCTGTGTCCCCCTTGTTTGTACCTCTGTGTGTTTTCAGATGCATTGTGTGGCTGTAGGTTAAAGGGACAGGAAACCCCAACATTTTCTTTCATGATTTGGACAGAACATACAATTTTAAACAATTTTCCAATTTACTTCTATTATCGAATTTGCTTGTCTTGTTATCCTTTGCTGAAGGAACAGCATTGCAGTACTGGCAGCAAGATGAACACATCTAGTTAGCCAATCACAAGAGACAAATGTGTGCAGGCAGCAATCACCAGCTAGCTCCCACTAGTGTAGGATATGTGAGTATTATAGTTCAACAAGGGATACCAAGGGAACAAAGCACATTTCAAAAGAGAAGTGAATTTAAGTGTCTTAAAATTACATTCTTTATCTGAGTCATGCAAGTTTATTTTTGATTTTCCTATCCCTTTAAGGACCCAGGGAGGAAGAGACCTTGACATGGTTGTGGGCCAAATGCTGTAACTAACTCTTCCATTTTGCTTTTAATCTAGTTGTGTGCGTGCAAGAGAGTGCCAGACTTTCTATGTGTTACGGATAGATGATAGATAGACAGATAGATAGATAGATAGATACATAGATAGATAGATAGATAGATAGATAGATAGATGATAGATAGACACACATACACACCGATATAAATATATTCCTTCGCTATAAAGGGGCCAACACAAGTTGCTCTATTATAAATTGAGTGACTTGTGTTGGCCCCTTGCTGGCAAATGATGAGTTAATAGGGTCTCAAGTAACTAATTGCTTCATGTGAAACCATCTGTCTGAGTAACTTACATGAAGTGGACATGACAATGCTAATGGGCGAGAGGGAGACGGGCGATAGGCTCAGTCTGACTTCTTAGATTACAAGGTGACCTCACACGGATGAGCCAAGATCTGCTGGACGCTGGGCAGGTTTGTCCAAGAAAGTTACTGCACAAGAACTGGATACAGAGGAGGAAGAGTTGGAAAAGGGAGACACAGGGGTCTTTTTAATTAAGGTAAAGAGAAAGAGTCAGGGAAAGAGCAAAAACGTGAAGAGGAAAACAGAAGTAGCAGAAAAATGAAGGCAAAGTAAGATAAAGATAAATACAAGGGATTGAAAGTAAAAGACTGAAGAAAGAAAAATGTTAAAGAAATTGAGATGCAGAAAATTGAGGGGAACAAAGAAAAATATTGATTAAGAGAAAGAGGAGAAAAACAAAAGAGAAAGTTAACAAGACACAGGTAAGTGTGACAGGTGACAACCTAAGGTGACAACGAAGAGGAAGAGTAACAGAAAGAGAAGGTACATGAGCAAGAAACAGACATTATAACACAGAAAAAGATAAAAACAGACAGACAGACATTATAATACAGAAAAAGATAAAAACAGACAGACAGACATTATAATACAGAAAAAGATAAAAACAGACAGACAGACATTATAATACAGAAAAAGATAAAAACAGACAGACAGACATTATAACACAGAAAAAGATAAAAACAGACAGACAGACATTATAACACAGAAAAAGATAAAAACAGACAGACAGACATTATAATACAGAAAAAGATAAAAACAGACAGACAGACATTATAATACAGAAAAAGATAAAAACAGACAGACAGACATTATAATACAGAAAAAGATAAAAACAGACAGACAGACATTATAATACAGAAAAAGATAAAAACAGACAGACAGACATTATAATACAAAAAAAGATAAAAACAGACAGACAGACAGACATTATAATACAGAAAAAGATAAAAACAGACAGACATTATAATAGAGAAAAAGATAAAAACAGACAGACATAATACAGAAAAAGATAAAAACAGACAGACAGACAGACATTATAATACAGAAAAAGATAAAAACAGACAGACAGACAGACAGACATTATAATACAGAAAAAGATAAAAACAGACAGACAGACATTATAATACAGAAAAAGATAAAAACAGACAGACAGACAGACAGACATTATAATACAGAAAAAGATAAAAACAGACAGACAGACAGACAGACAGACATTATAACACAGAAAAAGATAAAAACAGACAGACAGACATTATAACACAGAAAAAGATAAAAACAGACAGACAGACATTATAATACAGAAAAAGATAAAAACAGACAGACAGACAGACATTATAATACAGAAAAAGATAAAACAGACAGACAGACAATATAATACAGAAAAAGATAAAAACAGACAGACAGACAGACATTATAATACAGAAAAAGATAAAAACAGACAGACATAATACAGAAAAAGATAAAAACAGACAGACATTATAATAGAGAAAAAGATAAAAACAGACAGACATAATACAGAAAAAGATAAAAACAGACAGACAGACAGACATTATAATACAGAAAAAGATAAAAACAGACAGACATTATAATACAGAAAAAGATAAAAACAGACAGACAGACATTATAATACAGAAAAAGATAAAAACAGACAGACAGACATTATAATACAGAAAAAGATAAAAACAGACAGACATAATACAGAAAAAGATAAAAACAGACAGACAGACAGACAGACAGACATAATACAGAAAAAGATAAAAACAGACAGACAGACATTATAATACAGAAAAAGATAAAAACAGACAGACAGACAGACATTATAACACAGAAAAAGATAAAAACAGACAGACAGACATTATAACACAGAAAAAGATAAAAACAGACAGACAGACATTATAACACAGAAAAAGATAAAAACAGACAGACAGACAGACATTATAATTCAGAAAAGATTAAAACAGACAGACAGACATTAGAATACAGAAAAAGATAAAAACAGACAGACATAATACAGAAAAAGATAAAAACAGACAGACATTATAATTCAGAAAAAGATAAAAACAGACAGACATTATAATTCAGAAAAAGATAAAAACAGACAGACAGACATTATAATTCAGAAAAAGATAAAAACAGACAGACAGACATTATAATTCAGAAAAAGATAAAAACAGACAGACATTATTATACAGAAAGGGTAAAAACCAGACAGACAGACAGAATTATACAGAAAGGGTAAACACAGACAGACAGACATTATAATACAGAACAAGATAAAACAAGGCAGACAAACATTATAATACAGAAAAAGGTATAAAACAGACATAATACAGAAAAGGGTAAAAACAGACAGACATAATAATACAGAAAAAGATTAAAAAATAGACAGACAAACAGACATAATACAGAAAAGATAAAAACAAACAGACAGACAGACAGACATAATACAGAAAAGATAAAAACAAACAGATGTAAAGAATGAGGAGAAAAACAGTAATGAACAATAAAGAGAAAGATAAATGTAACAATATATAAGAAGTGACTAAGACTGTGTTTGGTAAAAACAAGACAAGGATTTTGGAGGCCAAATCATCTTTTTGATAAAAAAAAGGAGAAGAAGATGAGAATAGTGCAGTGAAATAAAAATAATAATACAAAATGAAAATGAGGAAAGAAAATAAATGAAGAAAATAAATGAAGAATAAGAGGGGTTTGGAGAATCAAGGGAGTAATAGAATTTGGTGTGAGAAAGGAAATAATACAAAAAAAAAAAACATTAAACTGGAAATAAAATATTGTTAGGGTTTGAAGAAAGAAGGAAAAATACATCAAAAGGATTACTGAGAACATAAAGAGTTGCCAGAAAAATAGAAAATAAATTAATGTTCTTGGAAGAAGTTCCCTGGACTATAGCAAGCATTGGAGGCAGAAGGTTAAAACAAACTGAATCCTAGAGGCTTTGAAGTTCTGCTACATCGTAAACACAAAAGAGAGACTTCTGTATGAGCCTCATGGTGATAAAGGTCTACAGGTGCACGTTGTATGGTGATAAAGGTCTACAGGTGCACGTTGTATGGTTATAAAGGTCTACATGTGCACATTGTATGGTGATAAAGGTCAACAGATCTACTTGTGCACGTTGTATGGGGATAAAGGTCTACAGATGCACATTGTATGGTGATAAAGGTCTACATATGCACATTGTATGGTGATAAATGTCTACATGTGCACATTGTATGGTGATAAAGGTCAACAGATCTACTTGTGCACGTTGTATGGGGATAAAGGTCTACAGATGCACATTGTATGGAGATAAAGGTCTACAGTTGCACTTTGTATGGTGATAAAGGTCTACAGGTGCACGTTGTATGGTGATAAAGGTCTACAGTTGCACTTTGTATGGTGATAAAGGTCTACAGGTGCACGTTGTATGGTGATAAAGGTCTACAGTTGCACGTTGTATGGTGATAAAGGTCTACAGGTGCACGTTGTATGGTGATAAAGGTCTACAGGTGCACGTCGTATGGTGGTGAAATTCAGATCTGAAGACCTGATGCAAGCAGCAAGAATGGATATAGTAAACAGACAGGTCCGGCATAGCTTGGTCCTCGTGTTCTTCCTAATAACAAGTACAGGTAAGTCACAGCTCACATGTACTGTATATAAATAGAACATTGGGCACATCTGAGCTATAATTGATACAAAATGTGCTAACAATGTTGTGTTTTTGCATTTTATATTAAACTATGTGACCCTGATGGATATGATTCATGTGATCATATTAAAAGGAAATTAAACTCAGAGATGCAGGTCACATAGAGATACAGATCACACAGAGATACAGGTCACACAGAGATACAGGTCACATAGAGATACAGATCACATAGAGATACAGATCACATAGAGATACAGATCACATAGAGATACAGATCACACAGAGATACAGATCACATAGAGATACAGGTCACACAGAGATACAGATCACATAGAGATACAGATCACATAGAGATACAGATCACATAGAGATACAGATCACATAGAGATACAGATCACATAGAGATACAGGTCACACAGAGATACAGATCACACAGAGATACAGATCACACAGAGATACAGATCACACAGAGATACAGATCACACAGAGATACAGGTCACATAGAGATACAGATCACACAGAGATACAGGTCACACAGAGATACAGATCACACAGAGATACAGGTCACACAGAGATACAGGTCACACAGAGATACAGGTCACACAGAGATACAGATCACACAGAGATACAGATCACACAGAGATACAGGTCACACAGAGATACAGGTCACACAGAGATACAGATCACATAGAGATACAGATCACATAGAGATACAGATCACACAGAGATACAGATCACACAGAGATACAGATCACACAGAGATACAGGTCACATAGAGATACAGGTCACACAGAGATACAGATCACATAGAGATACAGATCACATAGAGATACAGATCACACAGAGATACAGGTCACACAGAGATACAGGTCACACAGAGATACAGATCACACACAGATACAGGTCACACAGAGATACAGATCACACAGAGATACAGGTCACACAGAGATACAGATCACAGAGATACAGGTCACATAGAGATACAGGTCACATAGAGATACAGGTCACACAGAGATACAGATCACACAGAGATACAGATCACACAGAGATACAGATCACACAGAGATACAGGTCACACAGAGATACAGGTCACACAGAGATACAGGTCACACAGAGATACAGATCACACAGAGATACAGATCACACAGAGATACAGGTCACATAGAGATACAGATCACACAGAGATACAGATCACACAGAGATACAGATCACACAGAGATACAGATCACATAGAGATACAGGTCACATAGTGATACAGATCACACAGAGATACAGATCACACAGAGATACAGATCACACAGCGGGACAGATCACACAGAGATACAGATCACACAGCAGTACAGATCACACAGCCGTACAGATCACACAGCGGGACAGATCACACAGCGGGACAGATCACACAGCCGTACAGATCACACAGCTGTACAGATCACACAGCAGTACAGATCACACAGCCGTACAGATCACACAGCCATACAGATCACACAGCCATACAGATCACACAGCCATACAGATCACACAGCCATACAGATCACACAGCCATACAGATCACACAGCCGTACAGATCACACAGCCGTACAGATCACACAGCCGTACAGATCACACAGCCGTACAGATCACACAGCCGTACAGATCACACAGCCGTACAGATCACACAGCGGTACAGATCACACAGCCGTACAGATCATACAGCCGTACAGATCACACAGCCGTACAGATCACACAGCCGTACAGATCATACAGCGGTACAGATCACACAGCCGTACAGATCACACAGCCGTACAGATCACACAGCGGTACATAGAAGTCATTGGAGCAAAAAACCAGATAGCATATTCTAAAGTGCTTTAACCCGACAGGAAAATATAAATATTTCCCATTCTATTGTTAGAATATGTTCTATTTATATTATAAATATATATTTCTACATATATCTGATGGTATTTTGGTACAATATATATATATATACAAACAGATATATAAAGGAAATCTATTTAAAAATACTTAGAGCACATTCTGCTATGCGCAGAACATTGGAATATGAGATATTTACAGTAAATACACAAGATCACCCTTTACATTAAATATGAATATTACATAAAGAAATTTTGACATGTTTTCATCTACTTGACTGCAAAGGGCTCCAATGCACTTATATATATGTCCGACGTGCGTTAACTTCCAGCGATCACATTTACTTTTAACTTGTAAAACGAGTGCTACACCCGATGCACGCAAACAGCAGTGATAAACCCGCTATTGCTTGCGCATAACTGTTAGCGCAACACTCATAATCTGGCCCTTTATGTTTAACCCCTGTAAAGCCCACTACTGGTCTGGGAGCCAGTGGCAAGAGACATACTTGTGTAGCCACCAATCACCAGTTAGAATCAGTATGTACATATGATTTTTAACAAAGGATACTAAGAGAACAAACTACATTTGATAATATAAGTGAATGTAAAAGTGCCTTAAAATGGCACAGTCTATCTGAACCATAAATGTTTAATTTTGTCTTTCTGTTTAATTGTTGTTACTTTAAGCATTTGAGACCCGTAAGCCAACGCTTGTTCGCCTTTCGGATCACCTTATGGGGGGTTACAAGAAGGACGTAAGACCAGTGCTGGACTGGAAGAAGACAACCACGGTGTATATTGACGTCATGGTGTACGCTATTCTGGGAGTAGTAAGTTTACAAAGAACTTTAGCACGTAGGAGTTTATTCCAATACGCTAAGCAAAACGCTGTCTTTATTAACCCCTTAATGACCACAGCACTTTTCCATTTTCTGTCCGTTTGGGACCAAGGCTATTTTTACATTTTTGCGGTGTTTGCGTTTAGCTGTAATTTTCCTCTTGCTCATTTACTGTACCCACACATATTATATACTGTTTTTCTCGCCATTAAATGGACTTTCTAAAGATACCATTATTTTCATCATATCTTATAATTTACTATAAAAAAAATATAAAATATGAGGAAAAATTGAAAAAAACACACTTTTTCTAACTTTGACCCCCAAAATCTGTTACATATCTACAACCACCAAAAAACTCCCATGCTAAATAGTTTCTAAATTTTGTCCTGAGTTTAGAAATACCCAATGTTTACATGTTCTTTGCTTTTTTTGTAAGTTATAGGGCAATAAGTACAAGTAGCACTTTGCTATTTCCAAACCATTTTTTTTTCAAAATTAGCGCTAGTTACATTAGAACACTGATATCTTTCAGGAATACCTGAATATCCCTTGACATGTATATATTTTTTTTTAGTAGACAACCCAAAGTATTGATCTAGGCCCATTTTGGTATATTTAATGCCACCATTTCACCGCCAAATGCAATCAAATACAAAAAATCGTTCACTTTTCACAAATTTTTTCACAAACTTTTGGTTTCTCGCTGAAATTATTTACAAACAGCTTGTGCAATTATGGCACAAATGGTTGTACATTGTTCTCTGGGATCCCCTTTGTTCAGAAATAGCAGACTTATATGGCTTTGGTGTTGCTTTTTGGTAATTAGAAGGCCACTAAATGCCACTGCGCACCACACGTGTATTATGCCCAGCAGTGAAGGGGTTAATTAGGGAGCATGTAGGGAGCTTTTTGGGGTAATTTTAGCTTTAGTGTAGTGTAGTAGACAACCCCAAGTATTGATCTAGGCCCATTTTGGTATATTTCATGCCACCATTTCACCACCAAATGCGATCAAATTAAAAAAAACGTAACATTTTTCACAATTTTAGGTTTCTCACTGAAATTATTTACAAACAGCTTGTGCAGTTATGGCACAAATGGTTGTAAATGCTTCTCTGGGATCCCCTTTGTTCAGAAATAGCAGACATATATGGCTTTGGCGTTGCTTTTTGGTATTTAGAAGGCCACTAAATGCCACTGCGCACCACACGTGTATTATAGCTAGCAGTGAAGGGGTTAATTAGGTAGCTTGTAGGGAGCTTGCAGGGTTAATATCACATTTAGTGTAGAGCTCAGCCTCCCACCTGAAACATCAGACCCCCTGATCCCTCCCAAACAGCTCTCTTCCCTCCCCCACCCCACAATTGTCCCCGCCATCTTAAGTACTGGCAGAAAGTCTGCCAGTACTAAAATAAAAGCTATATTTGGTTTTTTTGTGTGTTTTTAAAAAAGCATATTTACATATGCTGCTGTGTACTATCCCCCTTAGCCCCTAACCTCACTGATCCCCCCCAAACAGCTCTATAACCCTCCCACTCTAACTTAATCTGCACCATCTTGGGTACTGGCAGCTGTCTGCCAGTACCCAGTTTAGAAGAAAACATGCTTTTTTTTTTCATTTTTACTAATTTTTTCTGTAGTGTAGCTTCCCCCCACACCAAACCAACCCCCCACCCCTCCACGATCTCTTTTTGTGCTTTTGCACAAACAAGATTTGGGCATTTCTTACTAAAGATATTTTCCGTAGTGTAGCGGTTCCCACCCGCTCCTGCCCGTGCACGCGCCCGCCCGCCACCCTCCGTGCACGCGCGCGCGCGCCCCCTAACGTTCCCGCCCCCCTTGACTTCACAGCACACACCGATGGCCGCCCACCCGCCTCCCAAGCCGGCTCCCACCCACCAACGATACCGGCCATCGATGTCCGGTGCAGAGAGGGCCACAGAGTGGCTCTCTCTGCACCGGAAGGCCATGTAAGGTTATTGCAGGATGCCTCCATATCGAGGCATCACTGCAATAACCGGAAAGCAGCTGGAAGCGAGCAGGATCGCTTCCAGCTGCTTTTCACACAGAGGACGTGCAGGGTACGTCCTCAGGCGTTAACTGCCTTTTTTTTGAGGACGTACCCTGCACGTCCTCGGTCATTAAGGGGTTAATATTAAATAAACCTAATTGAAATTGAGACGTATTTAGGTATTTCAAAATGATGATTTGCTAAACAAAATATCCATCTGTTGTACATGGCTTTAATAATTAAAGGGACATAATTGTTCATATTTAATATATATGAGTTTGAAAAGAAGCATTTTGACATTGACGTTTATTAGCAAAAAAGCTTCTAGCAAATATTATTTTTTAGTGCCCAGCCCAGTGAAGCTGTAAAGACTGCCTGCTCAGAGATGCACAGTGATTGTTTAATATGTGATAGAGCTCAATAATCACTGTCACTAACTTAAAGGATAAATAAGCAACACGCAAGGATTGTCAAGAGGTGTGTCCAGGGACTACAAAACAACATGCTTTTTTAACAAAATACAGCTCTAAATGCTGTTAAATAATTTATTTTGTCTTTTGCAGTACTTTGACTATTTTTAAAGGATATCAAGAGAATGAAGCACAATTGATAATCCAAGAAGACTGGAAAGTTGTTTTAAAATGTATGTTCTATCTCAAACATGAAAGAAACATTTTGGGTTTTATGTTCTTTTAACTTGTAATATGCACATGACCTACTGTCTATAAGGCACACAGTGTGATGTCATATGTCTCCTGCTGTCTATAAGGCACACAGTGTGATGTCATATGTCTCCTGCTGTCTATAAGGCACACAGTGTGATGTCATATGTCTCCTACTGTCTATAAGGCACACAGTGTGATGTCATGTGTCTCCTACTGTCTATAAGGCACACAGTGTGATGTCATGTCTCCTACTGTCTATAAGGCACACAGTGTGATGTCATATGTCTCCTACTGTCTATAAGGCACACAGCCACACAGTGTGATGTCATATGTCTCGTACTGTCTATAAGGCACACAGTGTGATGTCATATGTCTCCTACTGTCTATAAGGCACACAGTGTGATGTCATATGTCTCCTACTGTCTATAAGGCACACAGTGTGATGTCATATGTCTCACTAGCACTGACCATAAGTAAAGTAGGCAAATTCATGAGTCATACTGCAGTATCATTACCAGCTCATGTGCACATTAAAAGGACAGTCAAGTCCAAAATAAACTTTCATGATTCAGATAGGACATGTCATTTTAAACAACTTTCCAATTTACTTTTATCACAAATTTTGCTTTGTTCTCTTGGTGTTCATAGTTGAAAGCTAAACCTAGGTAGGCTCATATGCTAATTCCTTATCCCTTAAAGGCAGCCTCTTATCTGAATGCATTTTGACAGTTTATCACAGCTAGACCGCACTAGCTCATATTTGCGATATAGATCACATTCTGCTCACTCCTGTGGAGTTACCTAGGAGTCAGCACTGATTGGCTAAAATGCAAGTCTGTAAAAAAAACTGAGATAAGGGGCAGTCTGCAGAGGCTTAGATACAAGGTAATCGCAGAGGTAAAAAGTGTATTAATATAACTGAGATAAGGGGCAGTCTGCAGAGGCTTAGATACAAGGTAATCACAGAGATAAAAAGTATATTAATATAACTGAGAGGTAAAAAGTATATTAATATAACTGAGATAAGGGGCAGTCTGCAGAGGCTTAGATACAGGGTATTCACAGAGGTAAAAAATATATTAATATAACTGAGATAATGAGTAGTCTGCAGAGGCTTAGATACAGGGTAATCACAGAGGTAAAAAGTATATTAATATAACTGCGATAATGAGTAGTCTGCAGAGGCTTAAATATAGGGTAATTACAGAGGTAAAAAGTATATTAATATAATTGAAATAAGGAGCAGTCTGCAGAGGCTTAGATACAAGGTAATCACAGAGAAAAAAGAGAGAAAAAAGAGAGAAAAAAGAGAGAAAAAAGAGAGAAAAAAAGAGAGAAAAAAAGAGAGAAAAAAGAGAGAAAAAAAGAGAGAGAGAGAAAAGAGAGAGAGAAAAGAGAAAGAGAAAAGAGAAAGAGAAAAGAGAAAGAGAAAAGAGAGAGAGAGAGAGAGAGAGAGAGAGAGAGAGAAAAGAGAGAGAGAGAGAGAGAGAAAAAAGAAAGAGAGAGAGAGAGAGAGAAAAAAGAAAGAGAGAGAGAGAGAAAAAAGAAAGAGAGAGAGAGAAAAAACAAAATTTATGCTTACCTGATAAATTCATTTCTCCTGTAGTGTGGTCAGTCCACGGGTCATCATTACTTCTGGGATATTATCTCCTCCCCTACAGGAAGTGCAAGAGGATTCACCCAGCAGAGCTGCTATATAGCTCCTCCCCTCTACGTCACCTCCAGTCATTCGACCAAAGGACCAACGAGAAAGGAGAAGCCCAAGGGTGTAGTGGTGACTGGAGTATAATCCAAAAATTTTTTTAGCCTGCCATAAAAAACAGGGCGGGCCGTGGACTGACCACACTACAGGAGAAATGAATTTATCAGGTAAGCATAAATTTTGTTTTCTCCTGTTAAGTGTGGTCAGTCCACGGGTCATCATTACTTCTGGGATACCAATACCAAAGCAAAAGTACACGGATGACGGGAGGGACAGGCAGGCTCTTTCTACGGAGGGAACCACTGCCTGAAGAACCTTTCTCCCAAAAACAGCCTCCGAAGAAGCAAAAGTGTCAAATTTGTAAAATTTGGAAAAAGTATGAAGAGAAGACCAAGTTGCAGCCTTGCAAATCTGTTCAACAGAAGCCTCATTCTTAAAGGCCCAAGTGGAAGCCACAGCTCTAGTAGAATGAGCTGTAATTCTTTCAGGAGGCTGCTGTCCAGCAGTCTCATAGGCTAATCGTATTATGCTACGAAGCCAAAAAGAGAGAGAGGTAGCCGAAGCTTTTTGACCTCTCCTCTGACCAGAATAAACGACAAACAGGGAAGACGTTTGACGAAAATCCTTAGTTGCCTGTAGATAAAATTTCAGGGCACGGACTACATCTAGATTGTGTAGCAGACGTTCCTTCTTCGAGGAAGGATTAGGACACAAAGATGGAACAACAATCTCTTGATTGATATTCCTGTTAGTGACCACCTTAGGTAGGAACCCAGGTTTAGTACGCAGAACTACCTTGTCAGAATGAAAAATCAGATAAGGAGAATCACAATGTAAGGCAGATAACTCAGAGACTCTTCGAGCCGAGGAAATAGCCATTAAAAACAGAACTTTCCAAGATAACAACTTGATATCAATGGAATGAAGGGGTTCAAACGGAACACCCTGTAAAACATTAAGAACTAAGTTCAAACTCCATGGCGGAGCAACAGTTTTAAACACAGGCTTGATCCTAGCTAAAGCCTGACAAAAAGCTTGAACGTCCGGAACTTCTGACAGACGTTTGTGTAAAAGAATGGACAGAGCTGAAATCTGTCCCTTTAAAGAACTAGCGGATAACCCCTTTTCTAAACCTTCTTGTAGAAAAGACAATATCCTTGGAATCCTAACCTTACTCCATGAGTAACTCTTGGATTCGCACCAATATAAGTATTTACGCCATATTTTATGGTAAATCCTTCTGGTAACAGGCTTCCTAGCCTGTATTAAGGTATCAATAACTGGCTCAGAAAACCCACGTTTTGATAAAATCAAGCGTTCAATTTCCAAGCAGTCAGCTTCAGAGAAGTTAGATTTTGATGTTTGAATGGACCCTGGATCAGAAGGTCCTGTTTCAGAGGTAGAGACCAAGGCGGACAGGATGACATGTCCACTAGATCTGCATACCAAGTCCTGCGTGGCCATGCAGGTGCTATTAGAATCACTGATGCTCTCTCCTGTTTGATTCTGGCAATCAATCGAGGAAGCATCGGGAAGGGTGGAAACACATAAGCCATCCCGAAGGTCCAAGGTGCTGTCAAAGCATCTATCAAAACCGCTCCCGGATCCCTGGATCTGGACCCGTAGCGAGGAAGCTTGGCGTTCTGACGAGACGCCATGAGATCTATCTCTGGTTTGCCCCAACGTCGAAGTATCTGGGCAAAGACCTCCGGATGAAGTTCCCACTCCCCCGGATGAAAAGTCTGACGACTTAAGAAATCCGCCTCCCAGTTCTCCACTCCCGGGATGTGGATTGCAGACAGGTGGCAAGAGTGAGACTCTGCCCAGCGAATTATCTTTGATACTTCCATCATTGCTAGGGAGCTTCTTGACCCTCCCTGATGGTTGATGTAAGCTACAGTCGTGATGTTGTCCGACTGAAACCTGATGAACCCCCGAGTTGTTAACTGGGGCCAAGCCAGAAGGGCATTGAGAACTGCTCTCAATTCCAGAATGTTTATTGGAAGGAGACTCTCCTCCTGATTCCATAGTCCCTGAGCCTTCAGAGAATTCCAGACAGCGCCCCAACCTAGTAGGCTGGCGTCTGTTGTTACAATTGTCCAGTCCGGCCTGCTGAATGGCATCCCCCTGGACAGGTGTGGCCGATAAAGCCACCATAGAAGAGAATTTCTGGTCTCTTGATTCAGATTCAGAGTGGGGGACAAATCTGAGTAATCCCCATTCCACTGACTTAGCATGCACAATTGCAGCGGTCTGAGATGTAGGCGTGCAAAAGGTACTATGTCCATTGCCGCTACCATTAAGCCGATCACCTCCATGCATTGAGCTACTGACGGGTGTTGAATGGAATGAAGGACACGGCATGCATTTTGAAGCTTTGTTAACCTGTCTTCTGTCAGGTAAATCTTCATTTCTACAGAATCTATCAGAGTCCCCAAGAAGGGAACTCTTGTGAGTGGAAAGAGAGAACTCTTCTTTTCGTTCACCTTCCATCCATGCGACCTTAGAAATGCCAGTACTAACTCTGTATGAGACTTGGCAGTTTGAAAGCTTGAAGCTTGTATCAGAATGTCGTCTAGGTACGGAGCTACCGAAATTCCTCGCGGTCTTAGTACCGCCAGAAGAGTACCCAGAACCTTTGTGAAGATTCTTGGAGCCGTAGCCAATCCGAATGGAAGAGCTACAAACTGGTAATGCCTGTCTAGAAAGGCAAACCTTAGATACCGGTAATTATTTCTGTGAATCGGTATGTGAAGGTAAGCATCCTTTAAATCCACTGTGGTCATGTACTGACCCTCTTGGATCATGGGCAAAATTGTTCGAATAGTTTCCATCTTGAACGATGGAACTCTTAGGAATTTGTTTAGGATCTTTAAATCCAAGATTGGCCTGAAAGTTCCCTCTTTTTTGGGAACTACAAACAGATTTGAGTAAAACCCTTGTCCTTGTTCCGACCGCGGAACTGGATGGATCACTCCCATTAATAAAAGATCTTGTACGCAGCGTAGGAACGCTACTTTCTTTATTTGGTTTGTTGACAACCTTGACAGATGAAATCTCCCTCTTGGGGGAGAGGATTTGAAGTCCAGAAGGTATCCCTGAGATATGATCTCTAACGCCCAGGGATCCTGAACATCTCTTGCCCAAGCCTGGGCGAAGAGAGAAAGTCTGCCCCCTACTAGATCCGGTCCCGGATCGGGGGCCCTCGATTCATGCTGTCTTAGGGGCAGCAGCAGGTTTCCTGGCCTGCTTGCCCTTGTTCCAGGACTGGTTAGGTTTCCAGCCTTGTCTGTAGCGAGCAACAGCTCCTTCCTGTTTTGGTGCAGAGGAAGTTGATGCTGTTCCTGCTTTGAAATTACGAAAGGAACGAAAATTAGACTGTCTAGCCCTAGGTTTGGCTTTGTCCTGAGGCAGGGCATGGCCTTTACCTCCTGTAATGTCAGCGATAATCTCTTTCAACCCGGGCCCGAATAAGGTTTGCCCTTTGAAAGGTATATTAAGCAATTTAGATTTAGAAGTAACATCAGCTGACCAGGATTTTAGCCACAGTGCTCTGCGTGCCTGAATGGCAAATCCGGAATTCTTAGCCGTAAGTTTAGTTAAATGTACTACGGCATCTGAAATAAATGAGTTAGCTAACTTAAGGGCTTTAAGTTTGTGTGTAATCTCATCTAGTGTAGATGATTGAAGTGTCTCTTCCAGAGACTCAAACCAAAATGCTGCTGCAGCCGTGACAGGCGCAATACATGCAAGAGGTTGCAATATAAAACCTTGTTGAACAAACATTTTCTTAAGGTAACCCTCTAATTTTTTATCCATTGGATCTGAAAAAGCACAGCTATCCTCCACCGGGATAGTGGTACGCTTAGCTAAAGTAGAAACTGCTCCCTCCACCTTAGGGACCGTTTGCCATAAGTCCCGTGTGGTGGCGTCTATTGGAAACATTTTTCTAAATATCGGAGGAGGTGAGAACGGCACACCGGGCCTATCCCACTCCTTAGTAACAATTTCAGTAAGTCTCTTAGGTATAGGAAAAACATCAGTACTCGCCGGTACCGCAAAATATTTATCCAACCTACACATTTTCTCTGGTATTGCAACTGTGTTACAATCATTCAGAGCCGCTAACACCTCCCCTAGTAATACACGGAGGTTTTCCAGCTTAAATTTAAAATATCTGAATCCAGTCTGTTTGGATCAGAACCGTCATCCACAGAATGAAGTTCTCCGTCCTCATGTTCTGCCACCTGTGACGCAGTGTCTGACATGGCCCTAATATTATCAGCGCACTCTGTTCTCACCCCAGAGTGATCACGCTTGCCTCTAAGTTCTGGTAATTTAGCCAAAACTTCAGTCATAACAGTAGCCATATCCTGTAATGTGATTTGAAATGGCCGCCCAGATGTACTCGGCGCTACAATATCACGCACCTCCCGAGCGGGAGATGCAGGTACTGACACGTGAGGCGAGTTAGTCGGCATAACTCTCCCCTCGTTGTTATGTGAAATATGTTCAGTTTGTACAGATTGACTTTTATTTAAAGTAACATCAATACAATTAGTACATAAATTTCTATTGGGCTCCACTTTGGCATTAGCACATGTATCTTCCTCTGAATCAGACATGTTTAACACACTAGCAATAAACTAGCAACTTGGAAATGCTTTTCAAGTAATTTACAATAATATGAAAACGAACTGTGCCTATAAGAAGCACAGAAAAAATTATGACAGTTGAAAATAAATAAGTTATAGCATCAAATCTTTGTAAAAAATACACAATTTTAGCAAAGGATTGTTCCCATTAGCAAAGGATAACTAACCCTGACAGCAGAAAAAATACACAAATAAACGTTTTTTATCACAGTCAACTACAATCTTCACAGCTCTGCTGTGAATGATTACCTCCCTCAAAACAAGCTTTGGAGATCCCTGAGTTCTGTAGAGATGAACCGGATCATGCAGGAAGAAAATGAACCTCTGACTGAGTTTTTTTGATGCGTAGTAAAAGCGCCAAAAATGGCCCCTCCCCCTCACACATAACAGTGAGAGAGATCAGAAAACTGCTTTAATTTAAACAAAACTATTGCCAAGTGGAAAAAATAGTGCCCAAAACATTTTTTCACCCAGTACCTCAGAGAAATAAACGATTTTACATGCCAGCAAAAAAACGTTTAACCTCAATAAATTGTTATTTAAAACCTATTGTAAGTCCCTGCAAATTAGGTTAAGTCTATGCATACAGTATAAATCCAGTGAAGTACCATTCCCCAGAATACTGAAGTGTGAAATATACATACATGACAGCCTGATACCAGCTACATCTACTGCATTTAAGGCTGAGTTTACATTATAATGGTATGGCAGGATTTTCTCATCAATTCCATGTCAGAAAATAATAAACTGCTACATACCTCTTTGCAGATTAATCTGCCCGCTGTCCCCTGATCTGAAGTTTACCTCTCCTCAGATGGCCGAGAAACAGCAATATGATCTTAACTACTCCGGCTAAAATCATAGAAAAACTCAGGTAGATTCTTCTTCAAATTCTACCAGAGAATAAATAACACACTCCGGTGCTATAATAAAATAACAAACTTTTGATTGAAGGTAATAAACTAATTAAAATCACCACAGTCCTCTCACACATCCTATCTATTCGTTGGGTGCAAGAGAATGACTGGAGGTGACGTAGAGGGGAGGAGCTATATAGCAGCTCTGCTGGGTGAATCCTCTTGCACTTCCTGTAGGGGAGGAGATAATATCCCAGAAGTAATGATGACCCGTGGACTGACCACACTTAACAGGAGAAAAGAGAGAGAGAGAGAGAGAGAGAGAGAGAGAAAAAAAGAAAGAGAGAGAGAGAGAGAGAAAAAAAGAAAGAGAGAGAGAGAGAGAGAGAGAGAGAGAGAGAGAGAGAGAGAGAGAGAGAGAGAGAGAGAGAGAGAGAGAGAGAGAGAGAGAGAGAAAAAAAAAGAAAGAGAGAGAGAGAGAGAGAGAGAGAGAAAAAGAAAGAGAGAGAGAGAGAGAGAGAGAGAGAGAGAGAGAAAAAAAGAAAGAGAGAGAGAGAGAGAGAGAGAGAGAGAGAGAGAGAGAGAGAGAGAGAGAGAGAGAGAGAGAGAGAGAAAAAGAAAGAGAGAGAGAGAGAGAGAAAAAGAGAGAAAGAAAAAAAGAAAGAAAGAGAAAGAGAAAGAGAAAGAGAAAGAAAAAAAGAAAGAAAGAGAAAGAGAAAGAGAAAGAGAAAGAAAAAATGAAAGAAAGAGAAAGAGAAAGAGAAAGAGAAAGAGAAAGAGAAAGAGAAAGAGAAAGAGAGAGAGAGAGAGAATAAATAAATAAATAACACAACACGGCCCGTGTGAACGGGCTTTAGGACTAGTATTAATATAACTTGGTTATGCAAAACTAGGTAAATGGTAATAAAGGGATTATCTATCTTTTTAAACAATAAACATTCTGGTGTAGACTGTCCCATTAAATCACAGCAGTATATTGAAAAAAGCTACTAATAGTGTTTGAAACTCACAGCTGTGCATTACAAATAGTTGTATGTCCCATTAATTCACCTGACATTATCCATTGTCCCAAAAGCTTACAATCTAAAAACTATAAATGCACAACAAGGTGCTGTCTTCCACCATGAACAGCGTCCTTTTCCCATATAAATGCGGTATATTTTCTCATTTCATTAGATCTGGAGATCGCACATCTAACACTGACAAGATGAATGGGTCAATGCAGTACGAAAAAACTCAAAAAACAAATTAATTACATTTCAAATTATTTACCAGTTTAGATTCTTCATAAAACGTTTTGCAAAAACATTAAAGGGATAGGAAACCCAAACATTTATTTTGTTATTCAGACAGAACATAACATTTTAAAGAAAGTTTCCAATTTACTTTTATTATCAAATTTGCTTTGTTCCCTTAATATTCTGTGTTGTAGAGATACCTAGGTACTATCTGTAGCACTACATGACAGGTAATAGTGCTGTTATCTAGTGCTATTGCTAATGTATAATATTGTGTTATTGAGATACCTAGGTAGTATCTGTAGCACTACATAACAGGTAATAGTGCTGTTATCTAGTGCTATTGCTAATGTATAATATTGTGTTATTGAGATACCTAGGTAGTATCTGTAGCACTACATGACAGGTAATAGTGCTGTTATCTAGTGATCTTGCTAATGTATAATATTGTGTGTTATAGAGATACCTAGGTAGTATTTGTAGCACTACATGACAGGTAATAGTACTGTTATCTAGTGCTCTTGCTAATGTATAATATTGTGTGTTATAGAGATACCTAGGTAGTATCTGTAGCGCTACATGAC
>NC_069506.1:8214461-8241961 GCF_027579735.1 Bombina bombina | reverse complement strand
ATAAAGGGGCAGTACACTGTAAAATTGTTTTTATATGAATGTATTTTCAATGACGACTTGAAATACCAGCTGCAGAGTATAAAATGAATGAGAAATTGCATTTTCAGGTTTATTTGTGTATATGAAATAGCTGGTTTTGTGTTTTTAAACCACAGCCTATTACAATAGGTTGAGCTTCAAGTAATATCAGATCTCATTATGTTATCACTTTGTGTACACACACTATCATGCCCCGCCCCCCACCCCCACCAGGAGTGTAATCTCTCCTGCTGGCTGTGTTTATTCAATAGAATATACTCCAGTATAGAAACTTTCAGTATAGGCCGAGATAACACATGCTAAATCAGCTATTTCAAATGCCAAAATAGGTGTAAAGGAGCTATTTGTAAACAATTTAAAACACTCATGCAGGTAAACTGAATAATTGGGAACAATTTAAAGGGGAGAACATTTCTGGGTGAACTGTCCCTTTAAATCTCCAGTGTGTTTATCAGGATTCTGTGCAGTTGGTAACTGTCAGCTAACTGCCCATGAGATCAGTATACAAAGTCCTGCTGTCCATGGTACTGAAATACTAAGATGCTCTTACCAGTGTGTGAGCGAAGGTGCCGTTTGAGTGCGGTGTGGCTGGGGAAAGTTCTGTTGCACTCGCTGCAGATATAGCTCCGCACCCCAGCATGCACTTCCATGTGCTGTTGCAGAGCAGTTTGAGTCTGAAAGCGCTTCCCACAGAGGAGGCAGAACACAGCCATATCGGATCCTGAAATACACAATGGGAAACCTGCATAAGTCTCTTGATCCCAGTTAGAGGAAATACCGGCTTATTTAGTCATTTTAGTGGGTATATTATATAGAAATTGCTTAAAGGGTACATTCTAGATTATGTAGAAAAATAATGGCATGTTGAGATATCAGCACAACTTTCCACTAGCCAAATGTTTGTATCCTAAACTCAGTATTTAGATTGCAAGCTCTGTGGAATAAACTCATCGTATGTATGTATGTATGTATGTATGTATGTGTGTATGCATGTATGTACGTACGTACGTATGAATGAATGTGTATGCATGTATGTATGTACGTATGTATGTATGTACGTACGTACGTATGAATGAATGAATGTGTATGCATGTATGTATGTACGTATGTATGTATGTACGTACGTACGTACGTATGAATGAATGTGTATGCATGTATGTATGTACGTATGTATGTATGTACGTATGAATGAATGAATGTGTATGCATGTATGTGTGTATGCATGTATGTATGTACGTATGTATGTATGTACGTACGTATGAATGAATGAATGTGTATGCATGTATGTGTGTATGCATGTATGTATGTACGTATGGATGAATGAATGAATGTGTATGCATGTATGTATGTATGTACGTACGTACGTATGAATGAATGTGTATGCATGTATGTGTGTACGTACGTACGTACGTATGGATGAATGAATGTGTATGCATGTATGTATGTATGTATGTACGTATGAATGAATGTGTATGCATGTATGTATGTATGAATGAATGTGTATGCATCCTTGTATGCATGTATGTATGTATGTGATATGTGCACTAGGATCCTTTGTGATCATCCAAATGCAGAAGGAGCCACTCGATCTCTTCGGATATTTTCATAGCTGGATTGATTCCTGTAAAAGATCCCCACTCTGGATTTGCACAGATCTTAGTGGGGATCTTTTACTGGAATCAATCCGGCTACGAAAATATCCAAAGGGAACAAGCGGCTCCTTACTTCTGCATTTGGATCCTGACAAAAGATCTGAATGCACATACAGGTATACCCCGCTCATACAGCGGGTTAGGGACCGGAGCCCGCTGTAAAGTGAAAACCGCCTTAAAGTGAAACAAGGCAGTTTTAGCTTTCTTTTCACTTACCAGTGTGTTTAAAAACGTGAAAACACGTTTGAACTAAATTATATTATGGGTGCAATAGTACAGCACAGTATTCAATAAATACTTTCCCTGTAAAATAGTGACAATTACTGTAGTAAAATGTGCCAGACTATAGCACCGAGACACAGATTGCACTGTAATGCTGTAAACAGAGTGAACTAAGCATAACAAGATGGTGCCAGTCACTTCTCTCGCAATCTCACGATGATTACAGCACTGTTTAAAAAACCTTGGAGGTTGAACTTCAGCTCCACAAAGCGCTGTATTAGCGAAGCGATGTAAAGTGACGTATACCTGTATCTAGTATGTATCTATATGTGTATATATTTATGTATTAATGCATGTAGGTATGTATGAAGTTATGAATGCATGCATGTATGCGTTTATGTATGAAAGCATGCGAGTATGCATGTATATATGTGTATGCATGTATGTATACATGTATGTATATATGTGTGTGTATATATTTATGTACAGGTATGTATGTATAATCTATGTATGTATGCATGCATGTATGTATATATGTATGTATATATTTATGTATGTACTGTATATATGTGTGTGTGTATATTTATGTACATGTATATGTATGTATATATGTGTGTATATATCTATGTATGTATATATTTATGTATGTATGTACTGTATATATGTGTGTATATATTTATGTACAGGTATGTATGTATGTATATATGTGTGTATGTATGTATGTATATATGTGTGTATGTATGTATGTATATATATATGTGTGTATGTATATATGTATATATGTGTGTATGTATATATTTATGTATGTACTGTATATATGTGTGTGTGTATATTTATGTACATGTATGTATCTATGTATGTATATATGTGTGTGTATATATCTATGTATGTATATATTTATGTATGTATGTACTGTATATATGTGTGTATGTATGTATGTATATATGTGTGTATATATATATGTGTGTATGCATGCATGTATGAAAGATAAATCCTGTATGAACGTTTTTATTTGCACTAATAATTCACAGAGTGGCATTTTAAATCACATATTGCATTTTTAATTGATATAGTCGCACTAAAACCTAAAATATTTGCTTTGCTTTACATTAAAACACCTATTTGTTCAGTATTTTTCCTGGTTTAGATAAATGAACATTGTAGACATACGGCTCGTACACTGAAGTGTTTTAAAAGTCAGTTTTATTGAAATGAGAAAATGAATTTCTATGTTTGCGATATAAAAAAGAATGATTATTGGATACACAAGTGCCTGGAAAATGAATTTAATTGTACAGCAGGTAAACAAATAAACAGTCATATTATTCTTTTGAAACACTAACGAAACATAATTTGTGGGAGATAATCATGAAGAAATAAAGCAATTATTTACTGAAAATTCAATTTTATAGTAATTGGAATGGACAAGTGGTATTCAGATGTGCAAGGACCATAATCTAAAGAATGAAAAGATATCAATATAAACGGAGGAACTGGATATCTATAAATGAAGTGGCTCAGTAGACACTGGAGAGAGAAATGTGCTTATTCCAGCCTCATGTAAGCAGAGAGTTTTTCCTGTTCTTGCTTGGAGAGTGTTTTGTCCCATATTGTCAGGGAAACAAAATTGCACCTGTTGTGTGCTAAATGTATACAATCGTCCTTTTGCAATTAGCTGCTGATCCCAAAATGCTTTTACGAGATAAAAAATACTTTATCAGAGGGGGGTATACATTGACAATTAATGTTAGTCTTGATCTATTCAGTGAAAAATTATACGGAATTGCTGTTTTGTACAATTAGCTATTCAGCCGTTGTTTTTTTATCTTTAGTTCATTTTAGAAAAAAAAATGGGTTCAAAAATTAGTATTCAATAAATTAAAATAAACACACACAAGGCTTATTCAGAAAACTGACGTCTTAATGGCTTTTTCTCGCTTTTAGAGAAGATTACAAATTAAGCAGCGTTTAAAAACATTTTACGGCTGATGCAAGGGGTTGCCTGAAATAGCCGTTTGCTATTCATTTCCACGGTAACCAATATAGTGTGCGTGAGGGGCCTATACTGTACTCAGAACAATAGGCCGCATGGCTACAAGAAAGGAGGATTGAGGGGAGAGAAATGTATACCATTCATTTGGGAGAACATGAAAAAAGTTAATTAGAATATAAAAAGACAGTTGCACAAAGCAAAAACGACGGCCTGAGAAATTACAGCTTTTGGGAGAAAAAAGGGCAATTTTGCTCACAACATGAAAGGAGATAAACAAACAGAAATTCTCTCCTTTGTCCTATAATTTGCCTATGGATCACATCAATATCTCTCTGTATATATTTCATGTGTTGGGAGGGAGTTAAGATTCTGAAAGTTAATTATGCCCACTGTCCTGTTTACTGAAGGAGCCATATTTTATTTACAAATACTTCAATGCTAGATCAGAACGCACATTTCATGGTCAACAGCCCCAGATATATATATTTTATATACCCCATAATTGTTTCTGATGTGCAGAAGTAATTTAATGAGTCACAGTGGATATTAAACAAAGCTTCCTAGATAGTTTTTGATGCATAATTTGTATATTTTAACAGAACAGAATAAAAACAACCCTACTAATAAAAAAACTGTGCAAAACAAGAACCAAATGAGTCACACGGAACAGTAATGCGGCTCGGTTTTGGGTCCTATTTCTCCGTCTACACAAATTTGATGTATTTAGAACATACAGGTTGAACAAAAATCTGTGGTGTGAAGTCAGAAGGAGTAATTAGTAAACATGGTGTTTCTCTGCTAGCTCATTGGCATGCGAGCCGGACGGTCCAAGACTCGTTTAAAATGCAGCCTGACAGAGCTTTGCAGGCTGCAAACCATTTGTTAGCTCCTATTGAAGAGGCTTCAGGGCCAGTGGCAATTAAACTGGAATTAGTGTTTGGAATGAGATACAGCAGATTCATACCAAAGAGGGGAGAGGGAATGGGCGTACATAGCAAAAGGAGGGGCAGACCTTTTCTTAAATATATCTCACTCTATACTTCTCCGCTCATCTCTTACATGTTGACTTGCCCTTGACAGATGATGGAGGAGAACTGCACTTTGATACAAGAGGAGGGTGGAGCAGGTCACATAAAAAAAACTAAACAAAAAAACAAAGTACATTAGTGTTATATTATTTGTCACAATTGCTTGGCTGTCATATGAAAGGTCTTCCTTACCAAAGGCAGTTGTGTTTTAACTCAAGAGATGGGAGAGGTTGAACTAATTATTGAAGAGGTTGGGTCACACTACTGTCCTTGCTCTTGATTTGAAGATATTTCCAAAATAAGAATGTCAAATAAATGTAATTGTATTAGAGGGGTAAACTGCTACAAGATGAGCCAAAAACACAGTTTCTAATGTATAACAGAATATAGATGTGCCTTGTAAATAAGATTTAAAAAAAAACATACATGCATTTCTTACGATAGTCCCACATTTTGCAGGACAGCTTGGAATCTGGACCTCAGTTTTGATGTCCCCAACCACCTCTCATTTCCCAGCTTCTATATATAAAGTTTACTTGGGGTAGCAAACATGTCCGATTAATGCAAATGCTGCAGTAATTACTCGGCTGAGCAGTCTCTGTGTAAGTTTTGCTCTACAAAATATAAGTCTGCAGACTGTACCCAGACCAACAAATCATTTAAGCAGGCTAACCAATTCTTGCCCTGTGAGAAAAAATTGGCAGGGACCAGGACCAGCGCTGTATACAGATGTGCGCAAGAGAGGCCAGAGCCGTATACAGATGAGCGCAAGAGAGACCAGGGTCAGTGCCGTATACAGATGCACGCAAGAGGGACAAGGGTCAGCGCCATACGCAGATGTGCAAGGGGGAGCAGGGTCAGCGGCTTATAGAGATGTGCAAGAGGGGATTCTGATCCTGTTGTGCTACTCTTTGGTCCAGATACAACATATGGAATTGTAATCAATTACATCAGCAGTCCATGTGTTGTATTCAGTCCAATGGAGGAGAAGCAGGCACTTGAAAACCGGAGGAATAGTGCAACAGGATCAGATTCCTTGAGAAAGCTGTGAGAACAGTGAAACGTATGTCGGAGGATTGAGGCTTGTCACAAAGAAGGGTGAAGTAATATACTGGCACAAGGGGAAGTGGAGAAAGGAACTGTATAAAAAGTTAAGGACTTGGCTGTCCATCTTGGTTCCCTTAATCTCCCTCACTAGTGCTTAACCGGAGACACTGAAAAGCCTTGTTTTGTTTTAATTTCTCTTAAGAAGTATATACATTGTATTGTTGTACACATTACTTCTAATTAAAGAAGATTGTTTTAGAACGTGATCCTGTTGTGCCATTGGGTTACTAAGTATGTGAGAAAAATCTCAGAGCTGGATTTCAGCCCTTTAGTACATATTATACAGTTACTATTGAAGATATCATCGATCTGTAGTATTACGCTATGAATTGTCTATCTTTTCTATTGAGAATACCAATTTGAAGATTCATTTGGGACTCAGTCCTCATTTGAGATTTAAATTCTGGATTTGCTTCCATTAATATAAGTATTTTCAATTAGGTTATTTATAGGTGTCTGTTCACTTATTTTATACATTGAATTTTATTGTGTTAACTACTTTTTGTTTCTTTACTTAATGCTACAGACCAGACAGACAGGAATTATGCAACGGGTTCCTCATCTATAAACTTGTAAGAAGTATATGAAACTTTCAAATAATCGTTTGTTAACCGCTGAAAAATGTCCACCAAGCTCCGCCGACAGTTTCTTCTTGTCCAGTTAGCAGTTTTCTTGTATGACAGTTTAACAGTACACGTTTAATATTTTTCAGTAAGCCATTTCAAATTGCACATGCACAAATCAGCGTATGCGAGTAGGAAAACTTATTTAAGAGTCGATTGTGATTGGTGAAACTTAACATAAAAAAATAAATATGCAATAGGTGGGCGGAGCTTGGTGGCCATTGTCAACTTCTAAGAAACAATGAATATTAAAATGTTTCATGTACTTCTTACAAGTTTATAGATGTGAGACCAGTTGCAGGATACTTCCCTGGTATGTAACAATAAGTAATCAAATTTTCGTATTGGGTCTAGACTGCCCCTTTAAGGATTTTACAAGCCTTACCATCGGGTTTAGATCCCTTACTGGAGATTTTTTCTTTTTTAACCTAAGCCAAATTGCATTTTTGGCAAGTTGCCATTTACCTTATTACTAGTGATAGACTTTATCGCATTGTTGCAGATAAATGTACTGAGTGTTTTAAAGCGTAAGAACATTAAACATCAACTCATTAAAAGTACATTGTTACCCAAAAACACATGATTCTGAGAGTCTGCGTCTATTTAATGGATCTTTATTTTCTTAAAAAATGAAAATGTTCTAAAGAAACAAGTAAGATTTTCAAATCTCAAACACAAAAGGATTCTTTTTTTTCAGCTGGAAGGCAATTTCATGAGAACATTATACCCTAAAGAAATCAAATTAGGGAATCTAAATTGTAACACCCATGGATGCTTTCTATACAAATTAGATATATTTTATTTTTAAATTTTGTTCCCAAGTAATTTTTTCCCTTTGAACATTAGGAGCAAGATTTCCGCAAGTTTTCCGCGTGCGATGTGGTCTCTTTGCAATCAATTTCCATTGCGCAGGAATTACAAGTCTTGAAGAATCACTGAAACATTCGCCTTTTACGCAACAATCCTTTCCGCACTCGAAGAGCTGTAGTTAATGCTTTTCCGCAACAAAAAAGTATCACAATACACTTCAAAAATACATTACAAAGTACAGTTACACTAAAACACTGTCTTACAAAAAATATTTAAAAAAAATATGGCACACAAACGTTTTAAGGGCTCAAATATAGATCTCGGGTGTAAGAAAAAAAAAGGCTATGCAGGGATTTTACATTGAGACATATACATAGAGAAACATGCATTTATATGTATAGAGATACGTTTAACTATGGAGATAATACAAATATTTCACATTACAATCTTATGCACATTAAACAATATCTCAGAGGGATTTTCAATGCGATATTTGCATATAGATCTCGAGATATCTAGACATGTATATATATATTCATATCTCGCTATAGATAGATATATCAAATATATAGAGAAATATTTATTGAAAAAATAAATAGAACATATTCCACATGTACACTTTTCAAGGAGAATGCACATCATAGGCTTCGATCAACACAGCATATTAGGTTTATGATTTTTTTTTAATCTGTTTTTTATTTGTCTTCTCTATTGACTTCTATAGGGAATACGTGAACGTGCACGCAATTTCACGATTTGCATTACGTGGTTTAACGTGCGTGCAGAATAAGTTGTATTGCATCTTATTAATACCTGCTCATCCCCAAATGCGGAAAAGCCATAATGTGCGCAGTGTTTTCGCAACGGATTTGCTGCGCGACTTGTAATCTTGCCCTAAAGGTATAACATTATTACCCTGCTGCCACATAGTGTTTAAGTCCCTTGCACGCTCCTGAGACTACCTCAGAATGCTCTTGTTAAGTTTCTACAAAGAAGGTCAAGAGAAAATTGGAAAGTTTTTCTTAAACTTGTATGCTCTCTCTCAATCAAATCATGAAACTTTCCCTATAGTTTACTAGTAAGGGGAGAAATGTTACTAGTCTACGAAAATCGGTAAGTTACAAAACAGGAAAAGGCGGTAAATTTAATAATCAAACTGGATTTTTCATTTTTTTTAATTACTCTCTATCTGAATGACGAAAGTTTAACAAGACTTCCGTGTTCTGTTAATGTAGGTTATAAAGGCGTGGTACTGTTCTAGTGCACAAATATGACCTAGTTCTGCCACACGTGATGTAGTTACATTAGAAAGAGAGAGGAAGTGAGTGTCTAAGTGTTTTTACATCTTCCTATAGTGAGACCACCGCAGTCTGCGTCCTAATGTTAGCCTTTTAGCACAATTAATTTATTCCGAGGGCCATCTGGCCAGCGCAAGCATAAAGCCCTGTCCCCTGTGAATAAGAGGCCATATCTGTCACACCCCTATACCCTGACCCCTCGGTCCCAAGTCTTTTCATGCAGGGACATGGCAAGGTTCATTCTTTTTCCCTCACCCATTGTGTACATACCCAATGGGGGCTGACAAGCGGGGCTGCCACTACAATCAGGATAGGGAAGTCCCCACAGACGGCTGAATGCAGCTAGTGACAGTGACATGTTAAAGCTTTTGATGCCAGAGGAGCCAGGGACCTCCTGTAACAAACATGCTTAACCCCTCCATTGCCATGTATCTAGAGGGCAGTGCTGCTAGGACACAAAATATATAGAAATGTGATGGCAAGAAAACATTCACAAGCTTTGAAGCTTTACCTAAAGTATAGAACACTAGAAAACAAAAGGCTTTTGTCATTGTTGTCATGTTGAAGAGATCATTAGTATTGCAGAAAACAGCATTATGTATAAATACTGAAACACAAGTCTAACAAATAATATAAATATATTTCTTGGTGGCGCTATTCAATTTCCTTTATATACATTTGTATAAATAAGAAATATCTAAGTGATAAAAATAGGAAATGTTTGTAAAATATAGAAGAATCACGAACGTGGATTTGTGAGCAGGAAATCATTTTAAAATGTAAAGCAATGAATTTCTGGGGGAGAAACCTTACAGCTAAAGGAGATCCATTTAATTATTTTTCTCTTATACACAATGGTTTATTCACTTTCACTATACTTATTTATGGTACTGTACTGTTAATTAGGTCTATATGCCTTTTACAGTGACTTTCAATAAGTTTGTCACGCATTACCCAGCTGTGAGTTTGGCCTTTTAAGTGAGCCAAGGTGGCATCTCTGTACAGTAGATTTGAATAAACAACAAATGAACGCTAAAAAGAGATTGAAATAGCACTTAAGGTAGATTTATCATAGTGCGAGCGGACATGATACGATATTGGGGATCATATCTGCTGCATATGCTCTTAACATTTATCATTGCACCAGCAGTTCTTGTGAACTTGGTCTTAAAAAGGAACTTAGAAATCTAAAAATCTGGTAAAGCCACAGTTAATTGACTAGATAGAAGATCTGCTGGACCTTTAAAACAACCAATAATTCCGATCAGATGACATATGAATCACTGCAAAGGGACCGAATGTGGATGCAAGTTCAAAGAAAGTTCTAGTGTTTACCGGTTTCTCTACTCTATGGTACAACCGGTTTCTCTACTCTATGGTACAAGCATTCGGTTCCTTTAATGGACACCAGAATGGAAAAAAATGAATAAAAAAAGTTAAGTGGATATACATCCACCATTCATAACGTTCAGGTATTTAGTCTTTAAGGATTCTTTCAATATATTTAAGAAAATAAGGTGGGTGGTCTTATTGAAAACGAAGAAAAGCTTTTCACAAAAGCTGGTGTTTAGTGTACGTGGACTTTTTATAATTTATAGTATAGGCCAGTATTCTAAAATCGGAACAATGTAATCTAATTCAGTCATTGATGTTGGACTATTACATCATGAATAAAATTTATAACATCAAAGGGGCTCTTGCTGACGGGCACCTTTATCTACAGGTAGATAATTACTACTTGTAGCAGTTATAAGTAATTTAATTCAAACACTGGAAGGAAATAATATCCCTCCTTCTATCATTCCCATTCCTGGCATATCCCTCCCACCATCTTTAACTTCACAAGAAAATGAGAGTGCTGATAAAGGGGAGGGGGCAAAGCTTTGTGTTTGTCTGCTGATCAGACCCTTAATGTACAAAAGAAAAGGGGACTTTAGGTCGGGCCACGAGATGACCCTGTGACTGGACAAAGAGCTTATAACCAATCCTGTAGCTGAGAAGGTTTAATTCTTGCAAACATCTATAATTCACTGTGACCATTTTTATCGGAACAATTTCTATTCTCCATCCACAACATTAAAAAAAAGTTAGTTACAAATGTCCAGGAGCCAACAATTTTCCACACATATAATATTTAATAATGGGTAATATCTAGCAAGATTAAATGCACAGTACTACTGATAATCATGAAAGTTTGAAGATCCATTTAAATCCCATATCATGTACTTATATTAAAAGGTGCTTAATTCTAGCTATGACTGTTTTTTGGTTTTAAAATTAATTCATAGTTGAAAAGGATATTCATAAAAACAAAAATATATAAGCAGAGATTAAAGCATTATATTAATCACTTACTGAACACACTCACTTATCAGATAATAAACCCCTAGGATGCCAGTGAGGACAAAAGTAGTGTCTTGCTGCTTTCTCTGGCATACAATGGGTTAAAGCAAGCTATATACTTTGACCACTAAGTCAAGATACAGAAGTAAAAAGGCTATATTGTGAGCTACAGCACAGAATTCCCTCTCTGTGTGACAAGGGATTAAGAAAATGTTTCTGGAGGGCACAGTACAGGAAGATGCTAGGTCTTACTCCGTAATCATAATGCTTTTGTTGGCAAAAGGTGAAAGGTCAATTCTGCCCTCCTGCTAATCCCTATCCAGCAGCATTGTTGTGGGAAGAATGACTAAGACCACTGTGGGGGTTACAGAGAGAGCAAAATAAAATGCAGAGTAGTAATAATAAAGAACAGATTGCAATTCTATCCATGATTAATATTGCGTCTTCGGCCATGCCTAGCCATTAGCCTGTTTGGGATTGAAAGCGTTAAGATGCTGGCCTTAGATAGCGTGTGTTTGTTAAACCTATTTATTGTTTGTAAATGAGACACACACACAAACAAGGTTGCAATGAGACACACACACAAACAAGGTTGCAATGAGACACACATACAAACAAGGTTGCAATGAGACACACACACACACACACAGTTACAGTAAGACACACACACACAGTTACAGTAAGACACACACACACACACAGTTACAGTAAGACACACACACACACACACAGTTACAGTAAGACACACACACACACACAGTTACAGTAAGACACACACACACACACAGTTACAGTAAGACACACACACACAGTTACAGTAAGACACACACACAGTTACAGTAAGACACACACACACAGTTACAGTAAGACACACACACAGTTACAGTAAGACACACACACAGTTACAGTAAGACACACACACACACAGTTACAGTAAGACAAACACAAAGGTTACAGTAAGACACACACACACAGTTACAGTAAGACACACACAAAGGTTACAGTAAGAAACACACAAAGGTTACAGTAAGAAACACACAAAGGTTACAGTAAGACACACACACGCACACACACGGAACAGAAGCTAAATTAGATAACCGCTCTGGAACTTTAGTTCTGAGCTACTCAAGAGGGGTGCTTTAAGAGGACAAACTTCTATTTACAAGACACTTCTGTTGTGTTGTTAAAAAATAATGTTTCTGAAACAAATTAACATCCTTTCTACTGCAATTGTTATTCAATAGTCAAACTGCACCCGCCTAATTTGGAGGAGCCAATCAGGGTTTAGTCCACAGACGACAAGGCTAGTCACTGTCATACAGTTAGGTTATTTGATAAAGCCAATTAGGGACATATATGTAGCAGTGTTAGCCTTGAGTAGACTGCAGGTGCATTTCAAGTTCTGAGAATTAAAAACTGTTTAGTTTCAGGGCTAAAGTTACATGAAAAGGGGGCAAAATAAATAATGAAAACTATATCGCAAAGTTGTTTCATTACAAATAACTAAATATTTTATATAAAAATTTCAAGGTGATTGCTGTCCCTTAAAAAAGACATTACATTAATTTTCCTGTTCCCTCTACCAAGGGGCAATTAGTAAAGCATTAAAGCGCTTTGATTAATATTTATTTGGTTTACTTATGGAGGCTTGTCTCAGTTTTACCAACAGAGCTTTGTTAAAGAGACAGTGGGGTTAAAATAAAATCTTTGTGATTCAGCTAGAGCACAATATCCTCTTTTTCTCAGGCCCCTTGTAACATTGGTACAAATGTGCTGCACACACTACTGCTGACATAGTGCTCAAGGCACAAGCACGCTCCTGAGACTATCCGCTCAAGGCACAAGCATGGCTCCTGAGACTATCCGCTCAAGGCACAAGCACGCTCCTGAGACTATCCGCTCAAGGCACAAGCACGCTCCTGAGACTATCCGCTCAAGGCACAAGCACGCTCCTGAGACTATCCGCTCAAGGCACAAGCACGCTCCTGAGACTATCCGCTCAAGGCACAAGCACGCTCCTGAGACTATCTCTGCATGCTCTCATGGAAAGGAGCTCAGTTCCAGCGCAGTAGAGAAAGAGAAGGGAAACTTCATAAGAGGTAAATTAATTAGATTTGTTTTATTTTAAAAAAAACACAACACTTTTATTTTGACTCCCTTGTTAGGTTAACACTGCAGTAGTAGTTGAGCACAAACCTGCATTTCATGCCAAAACCAACCTGTGTAACTTCTGCTTTTTCACACACATACATACATGAGTATAATCCGAAGCCGTTATGCAAGAGCGACACTTAACGCGTTGCCATAAGCTGCAGGCTACTTCAGTACACCTGCGTCAGACATGTACGGTCGACATCATATGTGTAGTGGTGGTTTTGTCTTGCTGACCCCACGGTGCCTATTTTTTTTAGCTGTTTAAATGATTCCTTTCAGCAAGTGTCTGACTCCATTGGAAACCGCAAGTTTCTAAAATTAGACACTAACATACCAAGGTCACAGTGACCACAATCCATAGGGAATATGAGATTGTGGCCCCTGTAAAATCTATCAGAACTCTCCCATTTAGAAGGCAATAACTATCTTCCAAGCTTAGAATATTTATATATGACCGCTCATATAAACTGGCTTGGGCTAAAAGTAATTAGATCACAGATAATGTGTGTTTTGTAAAGTTCAAGGTCTGGCCAAGTTTACAAATTGAAATAACAGTTTGTCAGTTTCCTAAATCACTAACAAATGAATGGTCTTCTATCTTTAAATTGTAGAAGGTGTAACTTGACAGATCATTACTTTTTATATTTTAAAATATTTCCACCAAAATGATTTAATTTAAGAACTGAAAATCCTCTCTGGATAAAACTTAAGTCTAATATTTATCAAACAAACTTTTTAAAGTAAATAAAAAAAAAAATACTCTAAGCCACTAATTCACTAATGTTGGAAAGTGATACAAGCAAGAGACGAATGATACATTAATTATCTTTCTCTTCCTGATCATGTACCCAAGAATGCTATTTATCCCTGTGGCACATACACTATATGGCCAAAAGTATGTGCTGACCTGATCATCATACCTATTATTATTTATTTATAAAGCGCCAACAGATTTCGCAGCACATAAAAGTACAGTACATAGAATACAATATAAAAAAGACACTAAAGTTTAACAAACAAATACAGGGGGAATTGAGGGCCCTATTCCTGTGGGAACTTACAATCTAGATGGGTAGGAGGATGAGAAACAGGAGGTGGGGACTGCAAAGGTGAGAATGATGTTAGTGAGGAGTTAGATGAGGGCAGCTATTAGGCAAGTGGAATTCTAAACCATGGATATTAATATGGAGTCCCTACCGCCCCAATTTGCAACTATAACAGCCACAAATATTTTGGGAAGGCATTTCACATAATTTTGGAGTGTGTCTGTGGGAATCTGTGGCCATACCTAGTATTTATAAAGCATTATAAGGAAGTGCCCACCAGCCAGTAAGCATTATAAGGAAGTGCCCACCAGCCAATGAGCATTAGTAGGAAGTGCCCACCAGCCAATGAGCATTAGTAGGAAGTGCCCACCAGCCAATAAGCATTAGTAGGAAGTGCCCACCAGCCAATAAGCATTAGTAGGAAGTGCCCACCAGCCAATAAGCATTAGTAGGAAGTGCCCACCAGCCAATAAGCATTACTAGGAAGTGCCAACCAGCCAATAAGCATTACTAGGAAGTGCCCACCAGCCAGTAAGCATTATAAGGAAGTGCCCACCAGCCAATGAGCATTAGAAGGAAGTGCCCACCAGCCAGTAAGCATTATAAGGAAGTGCCCACCAGCCAATGAGCACTAGTAGGAAGTGCCCACCAGCCAATGAGCACTAGTAAGAAGTGTCCACCAGCCAGTGAGCACTAGTAAGAAGTGTCCACCAGCCAGTGAGCATTAGTAGGAAATACCTTTCAGCCAGTGAGCATGAGTAAGAAGTGCCTATCAGCCAGTGAGCATGAGTAAGAAGTGCCTATCAGCCAGTGAGCATGAGTAAGAAGTGCCTATCAGCCAGTGAGCATGAGTAAGAAGTGCCTATCAGCCAGTGAGCATGAGTAAGAAGTGCCTATCAGCCAGTGAGCATGAGTAAGAAGTGCCTATCAGCCAGTGAGCATGAGTAAGAAGTGCCTATCAGCCAGTGAGCATGAGTAAGAAGTGCCTATCAGCCAGTGAGCATGAGTAAGAAGTGCCTATCAGCCAGTGAGCATGAGTAAGAAGTGCCTATCAGCCAGTGAGCATGAGTAAGAAGTGCCTATCAGCCAGTGAGCATGAGTAAGAAGTGCCTATCAGCCAGTGAGCATGAGTAAGAAGTGCCTATCAGCCAGTGAGCATGAGTAAGAAGTGCCTATCAGCCAGTGAGCATGAGTAAGAAGTGCCTATCAGCCAGTGAGCATGAGTAAGAAGTGCCTATCAGCCAGTGAGCATGAGTAAGAAGTGCCTATCAGCCAGTGAGCATGAGTAAGAAGTGCCTATCAGCCAGTGAGCATGAGTAAGAAGTGCCTATCAGCCAGTGAGCATGAGTAAGAAGTGCCTATCAGCCAGTGAGCATGAGTAAGAAGTGCCTATCAGCCAGTGAGCATGAGTAAGAAGTGCCTATCAGCCAGTGAGCATGAGTAAGAAGTGCCTATCAGCCAGTGAGCATGAGTAAGAAGTGCCTATCAGCCAGTGAGCATGAGTAAGAAGTGCCTATCAGCCAGTGAGCATGAGTAAGAAGTGCCTATCAGCCAGTGAGCATGAGTAAGAAGTGCCTATCAGCCAGTGAGCATGAGTAAGAAGTGCCTATCAGCCAGTGAGCATTAGTAAGAAGTACCTATCAGCCAGTGAGCATTAGTAAGAAGTGCCTATCAGCCAGTGAGCATTAGTAAGAAGTGCCTATCAGCCAGTGAGCATTAGTAAGAAGTACCTATCAGCCAGTGAGCATTAGTAAGAAGTGCCCACCAGCCATTGAGCTTTAGTAGGAAGTACCTATCAGCTAGTGAGCATTAGTAGGAAGCACCTATCAGCCAGTGAGCATTAGTAGGAAGTACCTATCAGCTAGTGAGCATTAGTAGGAAGTACCTATCAGCTAGTGAGCATTAGTAGGAAGTACCTTTCAGCTAGTGAGCATTAGTAGGAAGTACCTATCAGCCAGTGAGCATTAGTAGGAAGTACCCACCATTACTCTGAGGGCAGGGGCTACAATTAGAATTTCTAAGTGGTTATTTTACAACAAAACAAGTAAGCTGTTTTTCACACAATCTGTTTCTTTTTTTGGTTACTCCGATTTAACATTTATTTTTACTAAAGGAGTACAGTTTAATATCCCTTTAAAGGGACACTAAAATCAAATTTTTTCTATAATGATTCAGGTAGAGCAGCAATTTTAAGCAACTTTCTAGTTTACTCCTATTATCAATTTTCCTTCGTACTCTTGCTACCTTTATTTAAAAATCAGGAATGTAAAGCTTAAGAGGCGTCCCGTTTTTGGCTGAGAACCTGGGTTATGCTTGCTTAATTTATCCACCAATTAGCAAGCACTATCCATGGTGCTGAACCTAAAATGGGCTGGCTTCTAAGCTTTAACCCCTTAATGACCACAGCACTTTTCCATTTTCTGTCCGTTTGGGACCAAGGCTATTTTTACATTTTTGCGGTGTTTGTGTTTAGCTGTAATTTTCCTCTTACTCATTTACTGTACCCACACATATTATATACCGTTTTTCTCGCCATTAAATGGACTTTCAAAATATACCATTATTTTCATCATATCTTATAATTTACTATAAAAAATATTATAAAATATGAGGAAAAAATGGAAAAAAACACACTTTTTCTAACTTTGACCCCCAAAATCTGTTACACATCTACAACCACCAAAAAACACCCATGCTAAATAGTTTCTAAATTTTGTCCTGAGTTTAGAAATACCCAATGTGTACAGGTTCTTTGCTTTTTTTGCAAGTTATAGGGCCATAAATACAAGTAGCACTTTGCCATTTCCAAACCACTTTTTTTCAAAATTAGCGCTAGTTACATTGGGACACTAATATCTTTCAGGAATCTCTGAATATCCATTGACATGTATATATTTTTTTTTAGAAGACATCCCAAAGTATTGATCTAGGCCCATTTTGGTATATTTCATGCCACCATTTCACCGCCGAATGCGATCAAATAAAAAATTTTTTTTACTTTTTCACAAATTTTTTCACAAACTTTAGGTTTCTCACTGAAATTATTTACAAACAACTCATGAAATTATGGAATAAATGGTTGTAAATGCTTCTCTGGGATCCCCTTTGTTCATAAATAGCAGACATATATGGCTTTGGCTTTGCTTTTTGGTAATTAGAAGGCTGCTAAATGCCACTGCGCACCACACGTGTATTATGCCCAGCAGTGAATGGGTTAATTAGGGAGCATGTAGGGAGCTTCTAGGGTTAATTTTAGCTCTAGTGTAGTGTAGTAGACAACCCCAAGTATTGATCTAGGTCCATTTTGGTATATTTCATGCCACCATTTCACCGCCAAAAGCAATCAAATAAAAAAAAATTGTTCACTTTTTCAAACTTTAGGTTTTTCACTAAAATTATTTACAAACAGCTTGTGCAATTATGGCACAAATGGTTTTAAATGCTTCTCTGGGATCCCCTTTGTTCAGAAATAGCAGACATATATGGCTTTGGCGTTGCTTTTTGGTAATTATAAGGCCGCTAAATGCTGCTACGCATCACATGTGTATTATGGCCAGCAGTGAAGGGGTTAATTAGGTAGTTTGTAGGGAGCTTGCAGGGTTAATTTTAGCTTTAGTGTAGAGATCAGACTCCCACCTGACACATCCCACCCCCTGATCCCTCCCAAACAGCACTCTTCCCTCCCCCACCCCACAATTGTCCCCGCCATCTTAAGTACTGGCAGAAAGTCTGCCAGTACTAAAATAAAAGGTATAAAAAAAAAAAAAAAAAAAAAAAAATTTTTAAGCATATTTACATATGCTGCTATGTAGGGTCCCCCCTTAGCCCCCAACCTCCCTGATCCCCCCAAAATAGCTCCCTAACCCTCCCCCTCTGCCTTACCCAGTTTGCAAATAAAAATGTTTTTTTTTTATTTTTTATTATTTGTTTCTGTAGTGTAGCTTCCCCCCCACAGTCCAATACCCCACCAGCCAAACCGATCACCAAAATAAACATATTAACCCCTTTGATCCCCACTTCTAACAAAAAAACTTTCTGTAGCGTAGTGGTTCCTACCCGCTCCCTCCCCGTGCACGCGCCCGCCCGGCCTCCCCGTGCACGTGCGCGCGTCCGTGCGCGTCCCCCCGGTCGTCCCCGCCTCCGATCCCGCCCCCCTCCGCATCACAAAGGCCATCGATGGCCGCCACCCACCTCCCACACCGGCTCCCACCCACCAACGAACGTAGCCGTTAATGTCCGGTGCAGAGAGGGCCACAGAGTGGCTCTCTCTGCACCGGATGGCTACAAATGGTTATTGCAGGATGCCTCGATATCGAGGCATCACTGCAATAACCGGAAAGCAGCTGGAAGCGAGCAGGATCGCTTCCAGCTGCTTTCCACACCGAGGACGTGCAGGGTACGTCCTCAGGCGTTAACTGCCTTTTTTTTGAGGACGTACCCTGCACGTCCTCGGTCATTACGGGGTTAAATAACTGCTTTTTAAATAGATAGCAAGAGAACAAAGAATAAAATTATAGTAGGAGTAAACTAGAAAGTTGCTTAAAATTGCATGCTCTATCTGAATCATTAATGAAAACATTTGGGTTTAGTATCCCTTTAATTGATTAATAAATAAAGTAATAGTTTGCTTCGCTAATGAACAAATATTATTGATTTTGTCAAAATAAGAATGAGTCATTAATGTCTGCGCGTCTAATATGGTCCAATTGGACACACCAAAGACTAATAATGGGAAGGCTGTGTAGGAAATAATAAACCTATTGCTACACTAACAGCCGTGAGAATGCATATACTGTGTACAAATCTAACAATATAACTCACCTGTGTGCGTCTGCCGATGAGCTTCGTACGTATCTTCCTTGGAGAACTGTGCACCGCACTGTTCACACACAAACGCCTTGGCCCCAGCTGGTGAGAGAAATAAACCAGTCAGCCTTAACACACACAACAACACAAACACACAATGTGACAGCAGTTCACACAGCAGCCCACAGACTATAAACATTTTACTGGTAACTTTTTCTCTAATTTTGTTTGACAAAGTGTAACCTTAAAAATAAATCTCAATCACAGGTAATATTTTTTTAATTCTCCAGTTTCCTGTAATTTACATAACGTTTTTTTCTCCCTTCCAACGAGCTTAGAGCACATGCATACGTAGGTTTACTGCCCTTTTCCTCAACCTGCTACAAAATGACCCGGGTATTATCATCATCATCATCATCATCATTTATTTGTATAGCGCCGCCAAATTCAATAGCGCTGGGTACAATGAAAGGGGTATACAATGATAAGGATTTGTGATAAAATACAAAACATATAGGGCTGCAACTAACTATTATTTTCATAATCTATTAATCGGCCGATTATTTTTTCGATTAATCGGGTAAAAAAAAAAAAAAAAAAGTATCAATAATGGTTTCATATATTTTAAATGAAAACCACATACTGAGTGTTACAAATATAAACTTCAGACTAAAACTTTACACTAACACAACTGTTTGTCCATTTCTTAAGCAGCAGAACACATTTGCATAATTAAGCAAAACAACAAACTGTTTAAAAAGAGGTAGAATTAGAAAGAGTTAGACGATCACTGCTTAGAACATTCTGTTATTCACTCTTTGAGAAACTTTGCATTGAAATGTAAAGATGTCAATGTGTGCACAAGTTCCTGGCTGAGGCTTACTCTTTTTGCAGCTATTTTGCCTGCAGCAGAGAAGAGGCTCTCAGATGGTGTTAAGATGCATAAGTAGGGTTTTGCCAATTTCGCCAAAGTGGGATATTTATCTTTGTTAGCTCTTCACCAATGCTAAGTGTTTTCTACCTTGGCAAGGGGCCTCATACAGTAAGCTTGGACTTGATTCTAACATAAAAAATATCTTGAATATCTATATGCAATGGTAAATAACCAGCTATAAGGTTAGGGGAAAATATCTAGTCCGCTCTAAAAATAACAGATATATACTTATAGTGGTTGAATCTGGTGCATATTTTCACAATTTATTAAAACTATAAACTTACGTCAAAAGTGATAAGGACTTTATATCAATAACAGGACAAAGCCTTACACATTTATTTATACAGTACATATAATCAGCAATAACATGCAAACAGCTAATAATGGTGCAAACAGATAACAGTGCACATCCATTTACCGGTAAATAACTCCCATGACTCTAGGGCTAGGTGTAAACAACAAGCTCAGCACTAGATCATGCAAAGCATAGTCACAAATCACCTGATTTAATATAAACAATCCAAATGACTACTATTATATCTGGGTGGCACATAAGCCAGGAGTAGTTGTAAACTTATACTGTCCTGAAAAAGTGAAATGTAAATGTCTGTAGACGTCCTTTAGGCTAAGGACATAACCATAAAACACAATGTCATGTGCAGGAGCTAATTAGCGTGAAGCAGCTGGTGTTGTGCACAGACCAACTAATTGCAAACCAACTAATCGACTATGAAATTTGTTGACAACTATTTTCATAATCGATTATAACGATTAGTTGTTGCAGCTCTAAACATAACAAAACTAAACAAATCTAGTACAGGAGAAAGAGGGCCCTGCTCCGGAGAGCTCACAGTCTGCAGGTTCAGGGTGCAATGACATAAGGTTGGGGTAGCTTATCACATCGGTTGTAGTTCCAGGAGTGAGTCAGGCAGTTCATGTATTAGTTTGTAAAGATGAAGTGCACTGAACCCCCCCCCCCCCCAAATAATCAACGCTGAGGCACACACCAAGCATGTGACCAGGAGGAGGTTCCCATTATAGCGCAAACGAAGAAAAAGCATCAGAAGAATGAAGAGACCAAACAAACGTCATTGTGCTGCTTACATCTATCAGCAGTAATAAGAACTATCAGTGTGCTGCTTACATCTATCAGCAGTAATAAGAACTATCAGTGTGCTGCTTACATTTATCAGCAGTAATAAGCACTAACAAACGTCAGGGTGCTACTTACATCTATCAGCAGTAATAAGAACTATCAGTGTGCTGCTTACATTTATCAGCAGTAATAAGCACTAACAAACGTCAGGGTGCTACTTACATCTATCAGCAGTAATAAGCACTAACATCAGGGTGCTGCTTACATCTATCAGCAGTAATACACACTAACATCAGGGTGCTGCTTACATCAGCAGTAATAAGCACTAACATCAGGGTGCTGCTTACATCTACCAGCTGTAATAAGCACTAACAAACGTCAGGGTGCTACTTACATCTATCAGCAGTATTAGGCACTAACATCAGTTTACTGCTTACATCTATCAGCAGTAATACACACTAACATCAGGGTGCTGCTTACATCTATCAGCAGTAATACACACTAACATCAGGGTGCTGCTTACATCAGCAGTAATAAGCACTAACAAACGTCAGGGTGCTGCTTACATCTATCAGCAGTATTAGGCACTAACATCAGTTTACTGCTTACATCTATCAGCAGTAATAAGCACTAACATCAGGGTGCTGCTTACATTAGCAGTAATAAGCACTAACAAATGTCAGGGTGCCGCTTACATCTATCAGCAGTAATAAGCACCAACGTCGGGGTGCTGTTTACATCTATCAGCAGCAATAAGCACCAACAGTGTGCTGCTTATATCTATCAGCAGTAATAAGCACTAACATCCGGGTGCTGCTTACATCAGCAGTAATAAGCACTGACAGGGTGCTGCTTACATCAGCAGTAATAAGCACAAACGTCAGGGTGCTGCTTACATCTACCAGCTGTAATAAGCACTAACAAACGTCAGGGTGATGCTTACATCTGCAGTAATAGGCACTAACAAACAGGGTGCTGCTTACATCTATCAGTAATAAGCACTAGCAAATGTCAGGGCTACATCTATCAGCAGTAAGAAGCACCAATAAACATCAGTGTACTGCTTACATCTATCAGCAATAAGCACCAACCAACAGTGTGCTGCTTACATCAGCAGTAAGAAGCACCAACCATCAGTGTGTTGCTTACATCTACCAGCAGTAATAAGCACCAATGTTAGAGAGCTGCTTACATCAGCAGTAATAAGCACTAACAAATGTCAGGGTGCTGCTTATATCTATCAGCAGTAATAAGCACCAACAAACGTCAGGGTGCTGCTTACATCTATAAGCAGTAAAAAGCACTAACATCAGGGTTCTGCTTACATCAGCAGTAAGAAGCACCAAAAAACAGTGTGCTGCTTATATCTATCAGCAGTAATAAGCACTAAAACATCAGGGTGCTGCTTACATCTACCAGCTGTAATAAGCACTAACAAACGCCAGGGTGCTGCTTACATCTACCAGCTGTAATAAGCACTAACAAACATCAGGGTGCTGCTTACATCTATCAGCAGTAATAAGCACCAAACGTCAGGGTGCTGCTTACATCTATCAGCAGTAATAAGAACTAACAAACAGGGTGCTAATTACATCTATCAGCAGTAATAAGCACTAACGAACTTCAGGATGCTGCTTACATCTATCAGTAGTATTAAGCACCAAACGTCAGTGTGCTGCTTACATCAATCAGCAGTAATAAGCACTAACAGGGTGCTGCTTACATCAGCAGTAATAGGCACTAACAAACGTCAGGGTGCTGCTTATATCTATCAGCAGTAATAAGCACCAACAAACGTCAGGGTGCTGCTTACATCTATCAGCAAAAATAAGCTCTAACATCAGTTTACTGCTTACATCTATCAGCAGTAATAAGCACCGTCAGTGTGCTGCTTACATCTATCAGCAATAAGCACCAAACATCAGCAGTAATAAGCACCAACCGTCAGTGTGCTGCTTACAACTATCAGCAGTAGTAAGCACAAACGTCAGGGTGCTGCTTACATCTATCAGCAGTAATAAGCACCAACCAACGTCAGTGTGCTGCTGACATCAGCAATAATAAGCACTAACGTGCTGCTTACATCAGCAGTAATAATCAGCAACAGTGTGCTGCTTACATCAGCAATAAGCACCAACATCAGTGTGCTGCTCACATCTATCAGCAATAATAGGCACCAGTGTGCTGCTTACATCAGCAGTAATAAGCACCAACCAACGTCAGTGTGCTGCTTACATCTATCAGCAGTAATAAGCACTAACAGTGAGCTGCTTACATACATCACCAGTAATAAGCACCAACCAACGTCAGTGTGCTGCTTACATCTGCCAGCAGTAATAAGCACTAACAGTGAGCTGCTTACATACATCACCAGTAATAAGCACTAACAAACGTCAGGGTGCTGCTTACATATACCAGCAGTAATAAGCACTAACAGTGAGCTGCTTACATATACCAGCAGTAATAAGCACTAACAAACGTCAGGGTGCTGCTTACATATACCAGCAGTAATAAGCACTAACAGTGAGCTGCTTACATCCATCACCAGTAATAAGCACCAACCAACGTCAGTGTGCTGCTTACATCTGCCAGCAGTAATAAGCACTAACAGTGAGCTGCTTACATCCATCACCAACAATAACATGATCTTTCAATTGTAGAAAAAAAACACACACTTCCCAATAGTTAAAATCAGGAGTCTCTCCCTCCCAATAGGTAGAAACTGAACTGCAGGAAGGGGGGGATACATATGAGAAAGTGGAATAGAGCAACACGTTTTGTTATGGTTTCTGCGTACTCTAGTGAGAACAAAATCGCTAAATCCAACCGTTTCTGAGAACAATATTAAAAATAATTTCATATTTTTCTTGTCATCTTCAAAGAAACTGGATTTAAAATATGATGCAAAATCAAAACATGAATAGGTTAAAAAAATGAACAGAACTTAGCTGTTACCATTAAAACAGGATTTAAACTTGTCTTGGCAGTGAAGGAGTTAAAACAAGCCCTTCACATCCTCTGTCTATATATAAAAAAAACTACACACAATCCATTTTAATAATCTGGTCATGAAAATTCTTGGGGGATTTTATAAATAAACATGTGGGCATTTTGCTAACGAGATCTGCATGTTTGGTCTGATGCGGAACATCGTGTTCCAAAACATCTCTGCCGAAAAAAATAAAAACATTAAAAAAAAAACGCCAGTGGAGAGAACAATAAGTACAGACGGAGCTTGGTTTATGGCAGCCTCTTTGTACAGTCTTATTTACAGTACTGCTTATCAGTACAGGAACAGCCCCGGCTGCCAAATTCACATAGTACGGAGTGTTCTTTGCTCCTCTTTTTATATCATTGTCAACAAAACAAGGAAGAAAAAAATCTACTGAAGAGAAAATGTGTCTACAGAAATAGATCAAGGGGGTATTCAATTATTTTTTGTTTTTTTTTTAAATGTTAAGAGGGGGTGGCAGCAGTTTGTACTGGATTGCAAGCTCTGCTGCTTAGGCAGCCTTTTCCCTTATGTTCTGCTAGAGGTGAACAGTATTCGAAGAGAAAATTTTGTAGAAGTTGTACAGATTCCTATTTGAACATCCCTAAAAAATAAATACATAATATATATATAAATATATAATATATATGTGTGTGTGTGTGTATATATATATATATATATATATATATATATATATAATATATGTGTGTGTGTGTATATATATATATATATATATATATATATATATATATATATATACACATACATATATATACACATACATATATATATATATATATATATATATATACACATACACACATACACACACACACACACACACAGTATGTGTGTGTGTATATATATATATATATATATATATATATATATATATACACATACACACAGGTAGCCCTCAGTTTACGCCGGGGTTAGGTTCCAGAAGGAATGGTTGTAAATTGAAACCGTTGTAAATTGAAACCCAGTTTATAATGTAAGTCAATGGGAAGTGAGGGTGATAGGTTCCAGGCCCCTCTCAAAATTCTCATAAGTAACACCTAATACATTAATTTGAAAGCTTTGAAATGAAGACGTTAAATGCTAAACAGCATTATAAACCTAATAAAATAATCACACAACACAGACTTCACTTGCATTTTTCTGCAAACAGTTTTTTCTATGCATTCTAATCTGGACTGATTTATAGACAGGAAGATCTTGTTCCTTTAAAATCTGCTCGATAGCTCAGGTCTGGTTAAACTGGTTAATTTCAGCTTGCTTGGCTTTGCTGCAACACAAGCGGACAGTTCCACCTACTGGCTATTTTAATAAATGCACTGCTTCTCAATGCTTTTCAATAGCAGTCACATGACTGGAAAAAAAGGTTGTTATTCTGAAACGGTGTAAATTGAACCGTTGTAAAACGAGGGCCACCTGTATGTATGTGTATATATATATATATATATATATATATATATATATATATATACACACACACACATATATATACACATATATATATACACACACATATACACACACACACATACAGGTGGCCCTCAGTTTTCAGAATAACAACCTTTTTTTCAGTCATGTGACTGCTATTGAAAAGCATTGAGAAGCAGTGCATTGATTAAAATAGCCAGTAGGTGGAGCTGTCCGCTTGTGTTGCAGCAAAGCCAAGCAAGCTGAAATGAATCAGTTTAACCAGACCTGAGCTATCGAGTAGCTTGCAAAGGAACAAGATCTTCCTGTCTATAAATCAGTCCAGATTGGAATGCATAGAAAGAGCTGTTTGCAAAAAAATGCAAGTAAAGTCTGTGTTGTGTGATTATTTTATTAGGTTTATAATGCTGTTTAGCAAATGTTTTAGTTCATTTAAGTTAGGCCTGGAACCTAACTCCCTCACTTCCCCTTGACTTACATTATAAAACTGTGTTTCAATTTACAACGTTTTGATTTACAACCATTCCTTCTGGAACCTAACCCTGGCGTAAACTGAGGGCTATCTGTATATACACACATACATACACACTAGTTGTGGGATCCGAGCACTCACTGTAAGTGGAGTTGCCTGGATGCACTCTATGGTAGATAGGCAGAAACTTTTGTGTAGAGAAGAGGCACACTCAGGGCTTAATTAAAGGGACACTGAACTCAATTTTTTTATTTTGTAATTCAGAAAGAGCATGCAATTTTAAGCAACTTTCTAATTTACTCCTATTATCAATTTTTCTTCGTTCTCTTGCTATCATTATTTGAAAAAGAAGGCATCTAAGCTTTTTTTTGGTTTCAGTACTCTGGACAGCACTTTTTTATTGGTGGATGAATTTATCCACCAATCAGCAAGGACAACCCAGATTGTTCACCAAAAATGGGCCGGCATCTAAACTTACATTCTTGCATTTCAAATAAAGATACCAAGAGAATGAAGAAAAGTTGATAATAGGAGTAAATTAGAAAGTTGCTTAAAATTTCATGTTCAATCTGAATCACAAAATAATTTTTTTGGGTACAGTGTCCCTTTAATATACATTTTATTAATAAATTCATTAATCCAGTCAGTCAACATTTCGGTCCTCGCAGGGACCTTTGTCAAGACTCCATGAGAGGGTGTGTAAAGCTATCAGCTATATTTATAGTCGTATGAAAAAGTTTAGGCACCCCTGACAATTTCCATGATTTTCATATATAAATAATTGGGTGTTTGGATCAGCAATTTCATTTTGATCTCTCAAATAACTGAAAGACACAGTATTATTTCAGTAGTGAAATGAGGTTTATTGGATTAACAGAAAATGTGCAATATGCATCAAAACAAAATTAGACAGGTCCATAAATTTGGGCACCCCCAACAGAAATATCGCAATAATATTTAGTAAAGCCTCCTTTAGAAGAAATAACAGCCTCTAGACGCTTTCTATAGCCTGTAATGAGTGTCTGGATTCTGGATGAAGGTATTTTGGACCATTCCTCCTTGCAAAACATTTCCACTTCAGTTAGGTTTGATGGTTGCTGAGCATGGACAGCCCGCTTCAAATCACCCCACAGATTTTCAATGATATTCAGGTCTGGGGACTAGGATTGCTATTCCAGAACACTGTATTTGTTCCTCTGCATAAATGCCAGAGTAGATTTTAAGCAGTGTTTTGGGTTGTTGTCTTGTTAAAATATCCAGCCCCGACGTAACTTCAACTTTGTGACTGATTCCTCAACATTATTCTCAAGTATCTGCTGATATTGAGTGGAATTCATGCAAGCCTCAACTTTAACAAGATTCCCAGTACCGGCACTGACCACACAGAACCACAGCATGATGGAACATCCACCAAATTTTACTGTGGCTAGCAAGTGTTT
>NC_069506.1:8199461-8201961 GCF_027579735.1 Bombina bombina | reverse complement strand
ACAAAGATACCATGGCCCTCAAAATATTTTATTATTAAAACGTATTTTTTATTTTGAATCCATAGTACATTAGGGGATGCTGTGTTGTACACTTTTCTTCCATTTAATATTGTTGTTCCCAATTTACCCCATCATTTTGTGATTTAAAATAGCTGATTTTGTTTGTTGAAACATTGACTGAAAATAAATACTGCAGTATTGGCTTTAGAAACACTAAGTAAACAGGAGGCAACAGAAGAAATCAAACTATCAATGGGGGTAGTGCAAATTATATATACAACAACAGCGTTGTTATCCATACAACTGTGGTTGTTCCATCTGTAAATACTGTACACAAACTCAGGTGATAAGAGGCTCTGTTTTAATTCGTAAAATGAATTGAAATATATTTACAGAGCTTCCACCTGTCTCACATACCCCAGAATTTTTACAATTTTGGAGCCCTGACCCTCTGTCACTCAGGTGGCTTTCAGCTGTAAAATTTGCCCCAACTCCGCCCATTACACACCCCAGTTCAGCCCTTTCAGTCTCCCTGACTTAGCCAAAGCCTCTAGTGTTGGAAGGCACGCACACACAAAATAACAGGATGGTCTGGTTAAAGATGCATTTAAATGTAAGAAAAAAAGGGATGTTTTATTACGTTTTTTGCCACAAACCTAATTTTAAGCAAAAACAAAATTATGCTTACCTGATAATTTCATTTTCATTGTTACGAGAAGAGTCCACGGCTTCACTCATTACTTGTGGGAAATACAGAACCTGGCCACCAGGAGGAGGCAAAGACACCCCAGCCAAAGGCTTAAATACCTCCCCCACTTCCCTCATCCCCCAGCCATTCTGCCGAGAGAACAAGGAACAGTAGGAGAAATATCAGGGTATAAAAAAGGTGCCAGAAGAAAAAACTCATTTAATTTAGGTTCGCCCAACTGAGAACCGGGCGGGAGCCGTGGACTCTCCTCGTAACGATGGAAATGAAATTATCAGGTAAGCATAATTTAGGTTTTCCATCTAATACGAGGAGAGTCCACTGCTTCATTCATTACTTGTGGGAACAAATACCCAAGCTCTAGAGGACACTGAATGAAGAAAATGGGAGGGTTAAAAGGAGGCGGATAGGGTCTGAGGGCACCACAGCCTGCAAAACCTGTCTCCCAAAAGCTGCTTCAGCCGAAGCAAAAACGTCAAACTTGTAAAACTTTGTTAAAGTATGTAAGGATGATCAGGTAGCTGCCTTACAAATCTGCTCCATAGAGGCCTCATTCTTAAAGGCCCAAGAAGAAGCCACAGCTCTAGTTGAGTGAGCCGTAATCCTCTGAGGAGGCTTATGTCCTGCTGTCTCATAAGCCAAGCGAATCATGCTCCTCATCCAAAAAGATAGGGAAGTGGAAAAAGCCTTCTGCCCTTTGCGCTTCCCCGAATAGACAACAAATAAAGCCGAAGATTGTCTGAAATTCTTCGTAGCCTGAAGATAGAATTTCAAAGCTCGAACCACATCCCAGTTATGAAGTAACCGTTCGAAGAAGGTGGTTTAGGACACAAGGAAGGAACCACAATCTCCTGATTAATATTGCGATCAGACACCACCTTAGGGAGAAATCAGCATGGAAAACTAGGTAAGGAGGCTCACATTGCAAGACCGCTAATTCAGACACTCTGCGTGCTGAAGCAATGGCCAGTAGAAAAAGAACCTTCTAGAGTCAAGAGAATGCATAGGCTTGAACTGAGGCACTTGCAAAACCTTCAGAACCAAATTCAAACTCCAAGGCGGAGCAGAATGTCTAAACACAGGCCTGATCCTGGACAGAGCGTGAAAAAAAGGCTGAATATCAGGGAGCTCAGCGAGCTTCTTGTGTAACAGCACAGATAGAGCAGAAATCTGTCCCCTTAAGGAACTGGTGGCAAGTCCCTTCTCCAGACCATCCTGGAGGAAGGAAAGAATTCTGGATACCCTGACCTTATGCCAGGAATATCTACAATATTCACACCAGAGTAAGTAGGTCCTCCACATCTTATGATAGATGCGTCAAATTACCGGCTTTCTGGCTTGAATGAGAGTATCAATCACCCTCTCAGAAAAACCCCTTCTGGCGAAGACTAAGCATTCAATCTCCACACAGTCAGCCTCAGAGAATCTAGATTCTGATGCACAAAGGGGCCCTGTACCAGCAGATCCCTGCAACCTCCATGGAGGGGAGGATGACATCCTCACTAGATCCGCAAACCATGTCCTCCTCGGCCACGATGGAGCAATCAGCACGTGCTTGCTCCTGTTTGATGCGCAAACACTTTGGGGTGAAGAGACCATTCCCCAGGATGAAAAGATTGTCTGCTGAGAAAGTCCGCTTCCCAGCTGTCCACATCCGGGAATACTTCCCTCATGGCCAGGGAGCTTCTCGTCCCCCCCCCCCCCCCCCCTGGTGGTCGATTTCCCCACCGAGGTAATGTTGTCCAATTGGAATCTTATGAACTTGGACAGACCCAGGAGAGGCCAAGCCTCCAG
>NC_069506.1:8179461-8186961 GCF_027579735.1 Bombina bombina | reverse complement strand
TAGTGTCAGTATAAAGGCATTTAATGACCCATATATAGTGTCAGTATAAAGACATTCAATGACCCATATATAGTGTCAGTCTGAAGGCATTTAATGACCCATATATAGTGTCAGTATAAAGGCATTTAATAACCCATATAGTGTCAGTCTGAAGGCATAACCCATATAGTGTCAAGTATAAAAGCATTTAATAACCCATATATAGTCTCAGTCTGAAGGCATTTAATAACCCATATATAGAGTCAATCTAAAGGCATTTAATAACCCATATATAGAGTCAATCTGAAGGCATTTAATAACCCATATACAGTGTCAGTCTGAAGGCATTTAATAACCCATATACAGTGTCAGTCTGAAGGCATTTAATAACCCATATAGTGTCAGTCTGAAGGCATTTAATAACCCATATAGTGTCAGTCTGAAGGCATTTAATAACCCATAGAGTGTCAGAACAGTAAGGCTCACATCTCACACACACACTACAAACATTAGATGCAGGAGTGTGAGAACCTACCCAATCCCACCCCTTCCCTTTACAGGTTAGCGCTGTAGTGAAGAGGGTTGTGTTCGGAGTGGGTGAACACACAGGGATAGCGAGTAGAGTGGGCATGCAGGCTGGTGGGGGGAAGTAAGAACATTAAACTGATTTTGTGAGTAGGCAGAAATTTGTTAGGGAGGGATAAATACACATAAAGCTGGTGAACAGAGAGTGGGTGCAAACCTTAGGTGAGTAAAGGGTGGGCACATGTTGGCAGTGGAAAGACGTATAATCAGGGCCGTATTAAGGCTCATGCCTAGGGCGGCAAATTTGGGGGGGGGGGGGGGACTTTTTTCCATTGCCCCCGGCCGCTGCATTTATAGAGTATTTGGGGTCTGACGTTCCTGTGTATATTCCGTCTGCATTTCTAACAATGCCCGTCAGATGTCGCTGATGGTTAGATTCAACCATGCGATATGCGCATGCGCGGTATCTCAGTGGCCTGCGACGGAGCTTGCACATCATTGGCTTTGGTAGTTGGAATGTAAAATGTAAAGCACCGGACACAGGGATCACAGTCCGCTTCTCTGGCTGACATCCCTGGGGAGGGGGGCTGTATAGATCGAGAGGCTCAGAGGCTGCGGTGAGTATTTACACACTACTGCACGGAATACATTATGCGATCTGAAGCCCCTCGAAAAGTTGTTTTAAGTTAGAGCAGAAAGATGAAGCGAAGGGTCTGTTGAAGGGAGGGGGGTGGTGAGTGCTGGAGGGAAGTATGGGGGTAACAAGTTGTGCAGAGCGGTACGAACAGGGCAGTGGTGGAAGGATGTATAATGACTATGAGAAGGTCACTGACTAGTGAAGAGGGGGTGAGAGGGACACTATATACACATATACATACATATATATACATATATATATATATATATATATATATATATATACACACACACACACATATATACACATACACACACTGCAATTATTTATATATGTATTACACTATGTGTATTTTTTTAAGTTATTTTGAATTCTGGGAGAGAAAAAAAAGGAATGTTAAAGTAGGCCTAAAGGGAAGGGGGAGGCATAATTTTGAGTGCCTAGGGCAGCACAAAACCTAAATACGCCACTGCGTATAATTATTACTGAAGGGTCAATGAGTAAATAAAGTGGGGTTGTTAATTATAGAGTAGGCTGGTAGGGACAACGCTATTTTATTGTGCTATAATATTTAATTATCTAATTTAAAAGACTCCAATAAACATGGATGATACCATCATACAGGGCACACACACACACACACACAAGTTGTATTAATACTGCAGGTACCATGTTACTGGAATCTAGAACACTATACTTTGTGTTATATAGAAGTTTTTTTATATTTTAGAATATCATTTGTTAGAATAGATAACAAAATGCTATCATGCCACACTCTAGAATATGCAACTGTGTATAGAAAACTTACCTGAATGGGCCAACAAGTGCATTCGAAGTCTCAAACTGTCCAGGAATCTCTTTCCGCACAACTCACATCCGTAGGTCTTCATTCCACTGTGCAGCTTCCTATAGAAGAGACAGAGGCAATCACATGAAACAACAATAATAAAAAAATATCACCCTATACACTTTATGAATAAGGTTTTATTTAAGGTCTCTTTCCTTTTTAAAGTTAACACACATCCTGAAAAAAACAACTTTTCTTTTTTCAAACTCTTTTACTGCCACCAATCATGTCTATGGAATTAACTATGGCTACAGTCTGGCCAACATATTGTGTTCTACATATGTAAAGTTTTATCATTCACACATTACCAATTTATTATGCAAAATATTAAGGTACAGTCATTGGCAACAATTTTAAAATATTCTCTTCTTACAAGCCCCGAGATGGCTATCTCCATCAGTGCTGTCTCTGTGGGGTTACTAATCACATAATAGCAATATTCATAATGATGAAGAAAAAAAAAATACATTACAGTCTATCATTTACCCTGTGGAAGGCACCTAGGATATCTACTGAAGTCATGTGATGTGTTATGTGAAACTCTTAGCACAATATTTTGAGCAAAATTCTGGTTGGATAATATCTCTATAGAACTCAATTTAAAGCAACTTTTTGTTGTTTAAATAAAGTGGAATGAACCCTCATTTTGTTCAAATTGACATTAAATATAGTTGCACAAGGACAGTGAGAACCCCCCTCCACAAAATATTTTGTGTAAAACATTCCCCTAGGGACAGGCTGCTCACTGGCCTATATGGAAGATTCCCAAACCACTATTGGCCAATAACAGACCTCCAGAAGCAGAAGACCAAAAAGTAGTATTAGACATGCGCACTCATCACTTTTGTTTAGCAACGAATGCTGGAAATGACCTCCGCCAGAGCCGGATTTCTTTTTTTGAAAGTACAACACAAAGATTTGTGCAAATCCAGATCTTAGTATGTGTCACTTTCACAAGAAGTCGTCCCTCTCCGAATGCGCTGGCATTGGTCATATTCTGCATTCACTGCCATATGAAAGTGACAAATGTACGTCCAGTTAATATGTTTTGGATATATTAATGTTCCTGGGAAGCTGCAGAGGGGTAAAAATCATCCCAGGAGCCCGGCTCTGTAAATCATAGCTTCTAAAATGTTTAAAAACTATAAAAAAAATGCAACCAATATGATTAGACAGAGATTGAGATAATATAATAATTACATTCCAAATCAATAGTAAGGAATACATGACTCATGTGCGTCTGGCTTCTGAATGCAAAATAGGGGATACAATTGTTGGGGTTACATCACTAGCAGGACAAGTAGCACCAGCATACGATGGGTCAATATGCGACTCCTCTGCAGGCAGAATGTTTGCCAGTTCACCCCTGCCTAAACCTATTAAATCGTCTATTTAAATCCGTCTGCATGATTTGTAATTATGTTTTAGGGACAATTAAACTCCATCAACCTTTGGCAGACAGAAATATAGTAACTGAGACAAATTATGAATATTTGTTTGAAATGGATTTATAAAATATTGCACAAGTTCCTTGGACAAAACAAATTAACATGGCTACAGGGTGCACCAGTGCCGAACAGCAGCCGTAACAATGGTGTTACTGTTGCTGCAGAATAGAGACAACAGGTGAATATGTTTTTATTTGTGCCGCATTCGGAATTACAAAGTTATAAAGTTGCCTTTAAGGGACTTCAGAGTTATTAGCTTTATATGTACTAGATATTTATTGCATGCCTAATAAAATGTGCATCTGCATTTTGTCATAAAAAATTGCATTGCTTTGCAGTCCAGACGAATACCCCTTGAATTGTCTGGAGTAGGTTTATCTTCTCTCCTTTGCTGATTGGCCGGAATATATTTCAGCTAAGTTATCTTACTCCCCAGCCACTCGAAAGCAAAAAAATTAATAAAATTCTGCCTCTCATTTAAGCACAGCTCCAACATAATCTTTTGTTTGTAGCCTGATCATGTGAGGTGTCATATCTAATGGCAAATTCACATTATTGCAAACAAAGTCCAGGAATGGTACAGAATTTAAAAAGGGGCAAGCAATTCAAAATTAATTAAAAACAGAACACTATATGGTAGCATATAGACCACTTAAGATACTTGCACGCTCCTGAGGATACCTCAGTATGCTCCCTTGAAAAGAAGCAAAAAGGAGACCAAGAAAATAAAGTATATTCTATAACAGAAGTAAAATTGTTCATTTCATTTTGACCTTACCGTCCCTTTAAGTATACGGTAACATTTCCTGGCACACGTACACTACACAACTTGATTCCATGAAACTGAGAAGTTTAGAGAATTATTTTGCCATTAATTATATGTGAGAAAACATATCTAAACATATAAACACCCCATCACAAAAACAGAATTTATGTTTACCTGATAAATTACTTTCTCCAACGGTGTGTCCGGTCCACGGCGTCATCCTTACTTGTGGGATATTCTCTTCCCCAACAGGAAATGGCAAAGAGCCCAGCAAAGCTGGTCACATGATCCCTCCTAGGCTCCGCCTTCCCCAGTCATTCGACCGACGTAAAGGAGGAATATTTGCATAGGAGAAATCATATGATACCGTGGTGACTGTAGTTAAAGAAAATAAATTATCAGACCTGATTAAAAAACCAGGGCGGGCCGTGGACCGGACACACCGTTGGAGAAAGTAATTTATCAGGTAAACATAAATTCTGTTTTCTCCAACATAGGTGTGTCCGGTCCACGGCGTCATCCTTACTTGTGGGAACCAATACCAAAGCTTTAGGACACGGATGAAGGGAGGGAGCAAATCAGGTCACCTAGATGGAAGGCACCACGGCTTGCAAAACCTTTCTCCCAAAAATAGCCTCAGAAGAAGCAAAAGTATCAAATTTGTAAAATTTAGTAAAAGTGTGCAGTGAAGACCAAGTCGCTGCCTTACATATCTGATCAACAGAAGCCTCGTTCTTGAAGGCCCATGTGGAAGCCACAGCCCTAGTGGAATGAGCTGTGATTCTTTCAGGAGGCTGCCGTCCGGCAGTCTCGTAAGCCAATCTGATGATGCTTTTAATCCAAAAAGAGAGAGAGGTAGAAGTTGCTTTTTGACCTCTCCTTTTACCAGAATAAACAACAAACAAAGAAGATGTTTGTCTAAAATCCTTTGTAGCATCTAAATAGAATTTTAGAGCACGAACTACATCCAAATTGTGCAACAAACGTTCCTTCTTTGAAACTGGACTCGGACACAAAGAAGGCACGACTATCTCCTGGTTAATGTTTTTGTTAGAAACAACTTTCGGAAGAAAACCAGGTTTAGTACGTAAAACCACCTTATCTGCATGGAACACCAGATAAGGAGGAGAACACTGCAGAGCAGATAATTCTGAAACTCTTCTAGCAGAAGAAATTGCCACCAAAAACAAAACTTTCCAAGATAATAACTTAATATCAACGGAATGTAAGGGTTCAAACGGAACCCCCTGAAGAACTGAAATAACTAAATTGAGACTCCAAGGAGGAGTCAAAGGTTTGTAAACAGGCTTGATTCTAACCAGAGCCTGAACAAAGGCTTGAACATCTGGCACAGCTGCCAGCTTTTTGTGAATTAACACAGACAAGGCAGAAATCTGTCCCTTCAAAGAACTTGCAGATAATCCTTTCTCCAAACCTTCTTGAAGAAAGGATAGAATCTTAGGAATTTTTACCTTGTCCCAAGGGAATCCTTTAGATTCACACCAACAGATATATTTTTTCCATATTTTGTGGTAGATTTTTCTAGTTACAGGCTTTCTGGCCTGAACAAGAGTATCAATGACAGAATCTGAGAACCCTCGCTTTGATAAGATCAAGCGTTCAATCTCCAAGCAGTCAGTTGGAGTGAGACCAGATTCGGATGTTCGAACGGACCTTGAACAAGAAGGTCTCGTCTCAAAGGTAGCTTCCATGGTGGAGCCGATGACATATTCACCAGGTCTGCATACCAAGTCCTGCGTGGCCACGCAGGAGCTATCAAGATCACCGATGCCCTCTCCTGATTGATCCTGGCTACCAGCCTGGGGATGAGAGGAAACGGCGGGAATACATAAGCTAGTTTGAAGGTCCAAGGTGCCACTAGTGCATCTACTAGAGTCGCCTTGGGATCCCTGGATCTGGACCCGTAGCAAGGAACCTTGAAGTTCTGACGAGAGGCCATCAGATCCATGTCTGGAATGCCCCACAATTGAGTAATTTGGGCAAAGATTTCTGGATGGAGTTCCCACTCCCCCGGATGAAATGTCTGACGACTCAGAAAATCCGCTTCCCAATTTTCCACTCCTGGGATGTGGATTGCAGACAAGTGGCAGGAGTGAGTCTCCGCCCATTGAATGATTTTGGTCACTTCTTCCATCGCCAGGGAACTCCTTGTTCCCCCCTGATGGTTGATGTACGCAACAGTCGTCATGTTGTCTGATTGAAACCGTATGAACTTGGCCTTTGCTAGCTGAGGCCAAGCCTTGAGAGCATTGAATATCGCTCTCAGTTCCAGAATATTTATCGGGAGAAGAGATTCTTCCCGAGACCAAAGACCCTGAGCTTTCAGGGGTCCCCAGACCGCGCCCCAGCCCACCAGACTGGCGTCGGTCGTGACAATGACCCACTCTGGTCTGCGGAAGCTCATCCCCTGTGACAGGTTGTCCAGGGACAGCCACCAACGGAGTGAATCTCTGGTCCTCTGATCTACTTGTATCGTCGGAGACAAGTCTGTATAGTCCCCATTCCACTGACTGAGCAATCAGAATGTCGTCCAAGTAAGGTACTACTGCAATGCCCCTTGGTCTTAGCACCGCTAGAAGGGACCCTAGTACCTTTGTGAAAATTCTTGGAGCAGTGGCTAATCCGAACGGAAGTGCCACAAACTGGTAATGCTTGTCCAGGAATGCGAACCTTAGGAACCGATGATGTTCCTTGTGGATAGGAATATGTAGATACGCATCCTTTAAATCCACCGTGGTCATGAATTGACCTTCCTGGATGGAAGGAAGAATTGTTCGAATGGTTTCCATTTTGAACGATGGAACCTTGAGAAACTTGTTTAGGATCTTGAGATCTAAGATTGGTCTGAATGTTCCCTCTTTTTTGGGAACTACAAACAGATTGGAGTAGAACCCCATCCCTTGTTCTCCTAATGGAACAGGATGAATCACTCCCATTTTTAACAGGTCTTCTACACAATGTAAGAATGCCTGTTTTTTTATGTGGTCTGAAGACAATTGAGACCTGTGGAACCTCCCCCTTGGGGGAAGCCCCTTGAATTCCAGAAGATAACCTTGGGAGACTATTTCTAGTGCCCAAGGATCCAGAACATCTCTTGCCCAAGCCTGAGCGAAGAGAGAGAGTCTGCCCCCCACCAGATCCGGTCCCGGATCGGGGGCCAACATCTCATGCTGTCTTGGTAGCAGTGGCAGGTTTCTTGGCCTGCTTTCCTTTGTTCCAGCCTTGCATTGGCCTCCAGGCTGGCTTGGCTTGAGAAGTATTACCCTCTTGCTTAGAG
>NC_069506.1:8166961-8171961 GCF_027579735.1 Bombina bombina | reverse complement strand
ACCGATTTCCCCAGTTTTGCATAACTAACACATTTATAATAATATACTTTTAACCTCTGTGATTATCTTGTATCTAAGCCTCTGCAAACTGCCCCTTTTTCAGTTCTTTTGACAGACTTGCAGTCTAGCCAATCAGTGCCTGCTCCCAGATAACTTCTCGTGCACGAGCACAGTGTTATCTATATGAAATACATGAACTAACACTCTCTAGTGGTGAAAAACTGTTAAAATGCAATCTGAAAGAGGTGGGCTTCAAGGTCTACGAAATTAGCATATGATTAAGCTTTCAACTAAGAATACCAAGAGAACAAAGCAAAATTGGTGATAAAAATAAATTGGAAAATTGTTTAAAATTACATGCTCTATCTGAATCATGAAAGTTTATTTTGGCCTAGACTGTCCCTTTAAGCACACAGAACAGGTAAACAAAACAGGTGCAAAATGAGAGACATGATCAAGAGACATGATCAGGAGGGACAGTAAGCATAATGTTAACCAATAGCTATTCACAGGCTTCAGTCTATAAGTGCAGTGATCAGAGATGTAGCATTGATAGAAATATTCTGTAGGACTTCGGTTTGGTCTGGACAAGTATTGTACACAGGAAATGTCCATTCAACTCCCTAGTACAGAACTAACTACTGCATAAGAATTGTGTAGTTTTTGTTACAATGTAAATGCTTAATATTACATTTCTCCAAAAGTAATACAGAACTCAGCTTTGTATATGACACACTTGTGCCAAACTAGTACAGAACTCAGCTTTGTATATGACACACTTGTGCCAAACTAGTACAAAACTCAGCTTTGTATATGACACGCTTGTGCCAAACTAGTACAGAACTCAGCTTTGTATATGACACACTTGTGCCAAACTAGTACAGAACTCAGCTTTGTATATGACACACTTTTGCCAAACTAGTAATGCACTCAGCTTTGTATATGACACACTTGTGCCAAACTAGTACAGAACTCAGCTTTGTATATGACACACTTGTGCCAAACTAGTACAGAACTCAGCTTTGTATGAGACACACTTGTGCCAAACTAGTACAGAACTCAGCTTTGTATATGACACACTTGTGCCAAACTAGTACAGAACTCAGCTTTGTATATGACACACTTGTGCTAAACTAGTACAGAACTCAGCTTTGTATATAACACACTTGTGCCAAACTAGTACAGAACTCAGCTTTGTATATGACACACTTGTGCCAAACTAGTAATGCACTCAGCTTTGTATATGACACACTGGTGCCAAACTAGTACAAAACTCAGCTTTGTATATGACACACTGGTGCCAAACTAGTAATGCACTCAGCTTTGTATATGACACACTTGTGCCAAACTAGTAATGCACTCAGCTTTGTATATGACACACTGGTGCCAAACTAGTACAAAACTCAGCTTTGTATATGACACACTGGTGCCAAACTAGTACAAAACTCAGCTTTGTATATGACACACTTGTGCCAAACTACTACAGAATTCAGCTTTGTATATTACACACTTGTGCCAAACTAGTAATGAACTCAGTTTTGTATATGACACACTTGTGCCAAACTAGTACAGAATTCAGCTTTGTATATAACACACTTGTGCCAAACTAGTACAGAACTCAGTTTTGTATATGACACACTTGTGCCAAACTAGTACAAAACTCAGCTTTGTATATGACACACTTGTGCCAAACTAGTACAAAACTCAGCTTTGTATATGACACACTTGTGCCAAACTAGTACAGAACTCAGCTTTGTATATGACACACTTGTGCCAAACTAGTAATGCACTCAGCTTTGTATATGACACACTGGTGCCAAACTAGTACAAAACTCAGCTTTGTATATGACACACTGGTGCCAAACTAGTAATGCACTCAGCTTTGTATATGACACACTGGTGCCAAACTAGTAATGCACTCAGCTTTGTATATGACACACTGGTGCCAAACTAGTACAAAACTCAGCTTTGTATATGACACACTTGTGCCAAACTACTACAGAATTCAGCTTTGTATATTACACACTTGTGCCAAACTAGTAATGAACTCAGTTTTGTATATGACACACTTGTGCCAAACTAGTACAGAACTCAGCTTTGTATATGACACACTTTTGCCAAACTAGTAATGCACTCAGCTTTGTATATGACACACTTGTGCCAAACTAGTACAGAACTCAGCTTTGTATGAGACACACTTGTGCCAAACTAGTACAGAACTCAGCTTTGTATGAGACACACTTGTGCCAAACTAGTACAGAACTCAGCTTTGTATATGACACACTTGTGCCAAACTAGTACAAAACTCAGCTTTGTATATGACACACTGGTGCCAAACTAGTACAGAACTCAGCTTTGTATATGACACACTGGTGCCAAACTAGTACAAAACTCAGCTTTGTATATGACACACTGGTGCCAAACTAGTACAAAACTCAGCTTTGTATATGACACACTTGTGCCAAACTAGTACAGAACTCAGCTTTGTATATGACACACTTGTGCCAAACTAGTAATGCACTCAGCTTTGTATGACACACTGGTGCCAAACTAGTACAGCACTCAGCTTTGTATATGACACACTTGTGCCAAACTAGTACAGAACTCAGCTTTGTATATGACACACTTGTGCCAAACTAGTACAGAACTCAGCTTTGTATATGACACACTTGTGCCAAACTAGTAATGCACTCTGCTTTGTATGACACACTGGCGCCAAACTAGTACAGAACTCAGCTTTGTATATGACACACTTGTGCCAAACTAGTAATGCACTCAGCTTTGTATATGACACACTTGTGCCAAACTAGTACAGAACTCAGCTTTGTATATGACACACTTGTGCCAAACTAGTACAGAACTCAGCTTTGTATATGACACACTTGTGCCAAACTAGTACAGAACTCAGCTTTGTATATGACACACTTGTGCCAAACTAGTACAGAACTCAGCTTTGTATATGACACACTTGTGCCAAACTAGTACAAAACTCAGCTTTGTATATGACACACTTGTGCCAAACTAGTAATGCACTCAGCTTTGTATATGACACACTTGTGCCAAACTAGTACAGAACTCAGCTTTGTATATGACACACTTGTGCCAAACTAGTACAGAACTCAGCTTTGTATATGACACACTTGTGCCAAACTAGTAATGCACTCAGCTTTGTATATGACACACTGGTGCCAAACTAGTACAGAACTCAGCTTTGTATATGACACAATTGTGCCAAACTAGTACAGAACTCAGCTTTGTATATGACACACTTGTGCCAAACTAGTAATGCACTCAGCTTTGTATATGACACACTGGTGCCAAACTAGTACAGAACTCAGCTTTGTATATGACACACTTGTGCCAAACTAGTACAGAACTCAGCTTTGTATATGACACACTTGTGCCAAACTAGTACAAAACTCAGCTTTGTATATGACACACTGGTGCCAAACTAGTAATGCACTCAGCTTTGTATATGACACACTGGTGCCAAACTAGTACAAAACTCAGCTTTGTATATGACACACTGGTGCCAAACTAGTAATGCACTCAGCTTTGTATATGACACACTGGTGCCAAACTAGTACAAAACTCAGCTTTGTATGAGACACACTTGTGCCAAACTACTACAGAATTCAGCTTTGTATATTACACACTTGTGCCAAACTAGTAATGAACTCAGTTTTGTATATGACACACTTGTGCCAAACTAGTAATGCACTCTGCTTTGTATATGACACACTTGTGCCAAACTAGTAATGCACTCAGCTTTGTATATGACACACTTGTGCCAAACTAGTAATGCACTCAGCTTTGTATATGACACACTTGTGCCAAACTAGTAATGCACTCAGCTTTGTATATGACACACTGGTGCCAAACTAGTAATGCACTCTGCTTTGTATATGACACACTTGTGCCAAACTAGTACAGAACTCTGCTTTGTATGACACACTTGTGCCAAACTAGTAATGCACTCAGCTTTGTATATGACACACTTGTGCCAAACTAGTACAGAACTCAGCTTTGTATATGACACACTTGTGCCAAACTAGTACAAAACTCAGCTTTGTATATGACACACTGGTGCCAAACTAGTACAAAACTCAGCTTTGTATATGACACACTGGTGCCAAACTAGTAATGCACTCAGCTTTGTATATGACACACTGGTGCCAAACTAGTAATGCACTCTGCTAGTAATGCACTCTGCTTTGTATATGACACACTTGTGCCAAACTAGTAATGCACTCTGCTTTGTATATGACACACTTGTGCCAAACTAGTAATGCACTCTGCTTTGTATATGACACACTTGTGCCAAACTAGTAATGCACTCTGCTTTGTATATGACACACTTGTGCCAAACTAGTAATGCACTCTGCTTTGTATATGACACACTTGTACCAAACTAGTACAGAACTCAGCTTTGTATATGACACACTTGTGCCAAACTAGTACAGAACTCAGCTTTGTATATGACACACTTGTGCCAAACTAGTACAGAACTCAGCTTTGTATATGACACACTTGTGCCAAACTAGTAATGCACTCTGCTTTGTATGACACACTGGTGCCAAACTAGTAATGCACTCTGCTTTGTATATGACACACTTGTGCCAAACTAGTAATGCACTCTGCTTTGTATGACACACTGGTGCCAAACTAGTAATGCACTCTGCTTTGTATATGACACACTTGTGCCAAACTAGTAATGCACTCTGCTTTGTATGACACACTGGTGCCAAACTAGTAATGCACTCTGCTTTGTATGACACACTTGTGCCAAACTAGTAATGCACTCTGCTTTGTATATGACACACTGGTGCCAAACTAGTAATGCACTCTGCTTTGTATATGACACACTTGTGCCAAACTAGTAATGCACTCTGCTTTGTATGACACACTTGTGCCAAACTAGTAATGCACTCTGCTTTGTATATGACACACTTGTGCCAAACTAGTACAGAACTCAGCTTTGTATATGACACACTTGTGCC
>NC_069506.1:8139461-8151961 GCF_027579735.1 Bombina bombina | reverse complement strand
TCCTGGATGGAAGGAAGAATAGTTCGAATGGTTTCCATCTTGAACGATGGAACCCTGAGAAACTTGTTTAAGATCTTGAGATCTAAGATTGGTCTGAACGTTCCCTCTTTTTTGGGAACTATGAACAGATTGGAGTAGAACCCCATCCCTTGTTCTCTTAATGGAACAGGATGAATCACTCCCATTTTTAACAGGTCTTCTACACAATGTAAGAATGCCTGTCTTTTTATGTGGTCTGAAGACAACTGAGACCTGTGGAACCTCCCCCTTGGGGGAAGCCCCTTGAATTCCAGAAGATAACCTTGGGAGACTATTTCTAGCGCCCAAGGATCCAGAACATCTCTTGCCCAAGCCTGAGCGAAGAGAGTCTGCCCCCCACCAGATCCTGTCCCGGATCGGGGGCCAACATTTCATGCTGTCTTGGTAGCAGTGGCAGGTTTCTTGGCCTGCTTTCCCTTGTTCCAGCCTTGCATTGGTCTCCAAGCTGGCTTGGCTTGAGAAGTATTACCCTCTTGCTTAGAGGACGTAGCACCTTGGGCTGGTCCGTTTCTACGAAAGGGACGAAAATTAGGTTTATTTTTTGCCTTGAAAGGCCGATCCTGAGGAAGGGCGTGGCCCTTACCCCCAGTGATATCAGAGATAATCTCTTTCAAGTCAGGGCCAAACAGCGTTTTCCCCTTGAAAGGAATGTTAAGTAGCTTGTTCTTGGAAGACGCATCAGCCGACCAAGATTTCAACCAAAGCGCTCTGCGCGCCACAATAGCAAACCCAGAATTCTTAGCCGCTAACCTAGCCAATTGCAAAGTGGCGTCTAGGGTAAAAGAATTAGCCAATTTGAGAGCATTGATTCTGTCCATAATCTCCTCATAAGGAGGAGAATCACTATCGACCGCCTTTATCAGCTCATCGAACCAGAAACATGCGGCTGTAGCGACAGGGACAACGCATGAAATTGGTTGTAGAAGGTAACCCTGCTGAACAAACATCTTTTTAAGCAAACCTTCTAATTTTTTATCCATAGGATCTTTGAAAGCACAACTATCCTCTATGGGTATAGTGGTGCGTTTGTTTAAAGTGGAAACCGCTCCCTCGACCTTGGGGACTGTCTGCCATAAGTCCTTTCTGGGGTCGACCATAGGAAACAATTTTTTAAATATGGGGGGAGGGACGAAAGGAATACCGGGCCTTTCCCATTCTTTATTAACAATGTCCGCCACCCGCTTGGGTATAGGAAAAGCTTCTGGGAGCCCCGGCACCTCTAGGAACTTGTCCATTTTACATAGTTTCTCTGGGATGACCAACTTGTCACAATCATCCAGAGTGGATAATACCTCCTTAAGCAGAATGCGGAGATGTTCCAACTTAAATTTAAATGTAATCACATCAGGTTCAGCATGTTGAGAAATGTTCCCTGAATCAGTAATTTCTCCCTCAGACAAAACCTCCCTGGCCCCATCAGACTGGGTTAGGGGCCCTTCAGAAACATTATTATCAGCGTCGTCATGCTCTTCAGTATCTAAAACAGAGCAGTCGCGCTTACGCTGATAAGTGTTCATTTTGGCTAAAATGTTTTTGACAGAATTATCCATTACAGCCGTTAATTGTTGCATAGTAAGGAGTATTGGCGCGCTAGATGTACTAGGGGCCTCCTGAGTGGGCAAGACTCGTGTAGACGAAGGAGGGAATGATGCAGTACCATGCTTACTCCCCTCACTTGAGGAATCATCTTGGGCATCATTGTCATTGTCACATAAATCACATTTATTTAAATGAATAGGAATTCTGGCTTCCCCACATTCAGAACACAGTCTATCTGGTAGTTCAGACATGTTAAACAGGCATAAACTTGATAACAAAGTACAAAAAACGTTTTAAAATAAAACCGTTACTGTCACTTTAAATTTTAAACTGAACACACTTTATTACTGCAATTGCGAAAAAACATGAAGGAATTGTTCAAAATTCACCAAATTTTCACCACAGTGTCTTAAAGCCTTAAAAGTATTGCACACCAAATTTGGAAGCTTTAACCCTTAAAATAACGGAACCGGAGCCGTTTTGAACTTTAACCCCTTTACAGTCCCTGGTATCTGCTTTGCTGAGACCCAACCAAGCCCAAAGGGGAATACGATACCAAATGACGCCTTCAGAAAGTCTTTTCTAAGTATCAGAGCTCCTCTCACATGCGACTGCATGCCATGCCTCTCAAAAACAAGTGCGCAACACCGGCGCGAAAATGAGGCTCTGCCTATGCTTTGGGAAAGCCCCTAAAGAATAAGGTGTCTAAAACAGTGCCTGCCGATATTATTATATCAAAATACCCAAATAAAATGATTCCTCAAGGCTAAATATGTGTTAATAATGAATCGATTTAGCCCAGAAAAAGTCTACAGTCTTAATAAGCCCTTGTGAAGCCCTTATTTACGATCGTAATAAACATGGCTTACCGGATCCCATAGGGAAAATGACAGCTTCCAGCATTACATCGTCTTGTTAGAATGTGTCATACCTCAAGCAGCAAGAGACTGCTCACTGTTCCCCCAACTGAAGTTAATTGCTCTCAACAGTCCTGTGTGGAACAGCCATGGATTTTAGTGACGGTTGCTAAAATCATTTTCCTCATACAAACAGAAATCTTCATCTCTTTTCTGTTTCTGAGTAAATAGTACATACCAGCACTATTTCAAAATAACAAACTCTTGATTGAATAATAAAAACTACAGTTAAACACTAAAAAACTCTAAGCCATCTCCGTGGAGATGTTGCCTGTACAACGGCAAAGAGAATGACTGGGGTAGGCGGAGCCTAGGAGGGATCATGTGACCAGCTTTGCTGGGCTCTTTGCCATTTCCTGTTGGGGAAGAGAATATCCCACAAGTAAGGATGACGCCGTGAACCGGACACACCTATGTTGGAGAAAAGAGAAAGAAAGAGAACTACATGTGCCTAGACCATCAGGATACAAACACCATAAAAGCATAGAGAGCTAGCAGCGGTGTGTATCATGTTAGTGAAGGAAGGTGTGCACAGGGCACTCACAGCACACGTGCACAGGGTACTCACAGCACACGTGCACAGGGCACTCACAGCACACGTGCACATGCCGCTGAACGCCAGTAATACATATTATGAGAAGCATTTTTGCATATATTACAAAAAAAAAGCCTTAATTTAAGATGTAAATGCTCTCATGCACATTTCAATGTTAACCTTTCAATCCCTTTAAATCTAAAGCTACAGTGAGGAGATTCTGTGTAATATTTCACAATAGGAAGTGAAGTTGGAAATAAAAGTCAGTGAGACTAAAGTGAGTTTTATTGGTTCGTGTTATTAGCGTATTGATGTTAGTTGTGTAAATACTATACGCATGGGGTCTGCTGCCCCCCACCCCTGAAGCAGAAGGTTAGTCGTGTTCTGAGAGGCTATAAAAGGATCACAGTGCAAGTATTTCCTTTCCTATAAAATATTCATTACCCAGTGTGTGAGCCAAGTAACCGAGACCTCAAACATTACTAACTTTGTGCTGCAGCTATAGCAGCTTTTATACTGGACTATAAATATAAGGTTATAGGGACAGTGACACGAGCGCATACGACTGCCCTGTACTGGCATAAAGCAGGATGACTAAACTACTGGTTAAACACAACGGTCTTGTATATGTTACAATAGGGCCACAGAGAGACATAATAACTTATATTGCTGGCACCTTACTTTGTTATTCTGTAAAAGGGGCATAAATGTTCCAATATATTCAAAAGAGGCAGCAAACACCTTGAGATTAGAATATAAAACTGTTTGGTTGTGTGCAGGAAAACTTAGCAACATATTTACTTAGAAAAGTGAGGATTTTCTAATTCTCTAGCTGAAAAAGGCACCTGCTAACTCAACAAGGCTAAACCCGCTACATATATGCACCTAACAGGTTTAATCAGATAAGAACTAATAAACAAAAAGCAACTTTATACTAACATAAGTGCTTTGGGTAGGCTTCTCAGCTACAGAGCAGTTTGCTTCCAGACTGAGGCAAGTGGTGGTGGAATTTGGCTACTTAAAAAAACATTGCAGCAAACAATGTGCTTATTTGGTTAAATGCTTAGGCTTCAATGAAAACACAACAGGAATATCTTGTAAATTACATGGCGTTTACTGTCCTTTTAAGTATGTTATTATGGCGCCATTTCTTATATAGAAAACCATTTAATTTTAATAAATTTGCCTGCATATTATTATTACAGCACAGACCCTCTCTAATACCTGTGTGCTGACCATAAACAGACACAGGGGTGCTTACCCCACGTAAATACCTGTGCGCTGACAAGGAGACAGATACAGGGGGTGCTTACCGCACGTAAATACCTGTGCGCTGGGAAGGAGCCAGATACAGGGGTGCTTACCCCACGTAAATACCTGTGCGCTGACAAGGAGACAGATACAGGGGGTGCTTACCCCACGTAAATACCTGTGCGCTGACAAGGAGACAGATACAGGGGGTGCTTACCCCACGTAAATACCTGTGCGCTGGGAAGAGACACACAGGGGGTGCTTACCCCACATAAATACCTGTGCGCTGGCAAGAGAGACACACAGGGGGTGCTTACGCCATGTAAAACCTGTGCGCTAACAAGGAGACAGGTACAGGGGGTGCTTACACCACGTAAATACCTGTGCGCCCCAAGGCAGAACATAAAGTGATCTGAGATGTCATCGCAGAAAATGCAGCATGTCTGCAGAAAGAGCTGGAACTGTTACTGCTTTAACCTTGCAGCGCTGCTCCACATCAGGCTGTTCTCTTCAAAAAGAGCTATGCTCTGGCAGCACTGTGTAAGTTTTCCTTAACACAGCGCATCCACAGCAAAGTGCTGTTTGAAGTGAAAAGTCAAATATACAGTATTGGCTGGCTCTCAGCCCCATAACTTTTCCCAGTTTGCAAAGGTGTGTTTTCCAAGTGAGATTCTTATGAGCAATGCACCTTTTTATTACTACATTTCTATGTTAGATCAAGAGAAAAGGAAACAAATTTATTCAAGATACATTTTACAATTAAATTTTTTTTTTGTCTGCAGCTAACTTGCAATCCAATTTTCAACTGTTGCAATATATTATAAAACTTTAACAATTGCTTTATTCTCCAGTTAATCAGCACATTGCAACTGAACTGGTGCTTTAGTGTTACTGCCTAATTTAAAATTTTATTTTAAAATAACCTGCAGAAAAAATTTCCATTAACAAAATCTCATCGCAGAAAGTGAATAAAAGTTCTGCCTCTGGGCCTGTGCGCTGGGAAGAGACAGATACAGGGGGTGCTTACCCCACGTAAATACCTGTGCGCTGGGAAGACAGGCAGTGCTTACCCCATGTAAATACCTGTGCGCTGACCATAGAGAGACACAGGGCGTCCTTACCCCATTTAAAACCTGTGAGCGGACAAGAGAGACACACAAAGGGCGTGGTTACCCCATGTAAATACTTGTGCGCTGATGAGAGACACAGGGCGTCCTTACACCATTTAAAACCTGTGAGCGGACAAGAGAGACACACAAAGGGCGTGGTTACCCCATGTAAATACCTGTGCGCTGATGAGAGACACAGGGCGTCCTTACCCCATTTAAAACCTGTGAGCGGACAAGAGAGACACACAAAGGGCGTGGTTACCCCATGTAAATACCTGTGCGCTGATGAGAGACACAGGGCGTCCTTACCCCATTTAAAACCTGTGAGCGGACAAGAGAGACACACAAAGGGCGTGGTTACCCCATGTAAATACCTGTGCGCTGATGAGAGACACAGGGCGTCCTTACCCCATTTAAAACCTGTGAGCGGACAAGAGAGACACACAAAGGGCGTGGTTACCCCATGTAAATACCTGTGCGCTGATGAGAGACACAGGGCGTCCTTACACCATTTAAAACCTGTGAGCGGACAAGAGAGACACACAAAGGGCGTGGTTACCCCATGTAAATACCTGTGCGCTGATGAGAGACACAGGGCGTCCTTACCCCATTTAAAACCTGTGAGCGGACAAGAGAGACACACAAAGGGCGTGGTTACCCCATGTAAATACCTGTGCGCTGATGAGAGACACAGGGCGTCCTTACACCATTTAAAACCTGTGAGCGGACAAGAGAGACACACAAAGGGCGTGGTTACCCCATGTAAATACCTGTGCGCTGATGAGAGACACAGGGGGTGCTTACCCCATTTAAAACCTGTGCTCTGACAAAGAAAGACACAGACCCCATGTAAATAGTAACTGAAGAGGAAAAACGCACACAAGACAACTAGAATAAAAAGCTGCAAGTGGTATGCGTGAGCAATAGCACATTTACAGTCTTTATAAACTCTTCATCTATTGTCACTTGTCTGACACGCGTTTCATCTTCTCTGTCTTTTGTCAGTCAGTCTAAGGCTGTAAGATCACAAGTTTAACAAGGTAGGAAGATTCTTTATGTGAAGTTTGTAAACCCCACTGGAACCACTGACAGGTTAGCAGACTTCCTTCTAAAACAACTTTATTGGTTTAATAATGTGATTAAGTACAGTGGTCCACAATTTACTTGTATATAAGGACAGCCTATTCTGCAATAAACTTGTTTTTAATGAAATGCAGTTGAAGAACTGGTTGTGATTTTGGATTGTGGTTATATCTAGTGGCTCACAAAACATTAATTTGCAAATGGGTACTGGATCCACAAAGAACATGGGCTCAGACTTTGGACATTAAGATTTGCAGAACATAGATATGCAAGCAGCCGATATGGTCAGTTAATTGGCCAACTACAGCGTTTAAGGAAAAAAGTAGTAAGGATTAAAAGGGTATGAAACCCAAATTTCTCCTTTAATGGTTCAGATAGAGCAGAAATTTTAAGCAACTTTCTAATTTACTTCTATTATCCATTTTTCTTTGTTATCTTGGTATCTTTACGTGAAAAATGAGGAATGTAAGCTTAGGAACTAGCCCTTTTTTTGTTCAGCACCTGGGTAGCGCTAAAATGTAGCCACCAATCAGCAAGCACTACCCAGGTGGTGAACCAAAAATGGCCCAGCTCCTAAGCTTACATTCCTGCTTTTTCAAATAAAGGTACCAAGAGAACAAAGAAAAATTGATAATAGGAGTAAATTAGAAAGCTGTTTAAAAGTACTGCTCTATCTGAATCATGAAAGAAAAAAAATGTGGGTTTCGCTTCCCTCTTAATGTTCATGGGACACGTGCACTCTCCTCAGCATATCTCAGTATGTCCACATGGAAGGGAGCTATGTTTCTTGGGCAGAGAAAGAGATTACTTGTAGAATAAAAACAAATTTATTTCCTACGTCTCCCCAAACTTCAGGTTCTCTGGCTTTAGTTCTAATGTAACTAGAAAACCATTCTATTGACTTATGAGCCTAAGTGACAGCGATGACCTGAAGTCCTTACTAGGATGGCGCTCGTCACCCAGCACAGCAGCTCTAGCAACGAGTCCGATGGGAAATATAGTGCAGTATCAGCCACACCGACATTCCCTGAGAGTAGCAACTGTAAATAAACAATTCATTAGATATTTATATGAAAATTACCTTCTTGGTCTGATAAATATAAGACATATGATTTAAGCACAAACTTAACCCCTTAGCTGCCAGAGATCACCTTGGATGCATAAACATCAAATGGACACTAAACCCATTTTTTTTTTCTCTTTAAAGATTCAGACAATTTTAAGCAACTTTCTAATTTACTCCTATTATAATTTTTCTTTGTTCTCTTGCTATCTTTATTTAAAAAGCAGGAATGTAAAGCATAGAAGCCGGTCTATTTTAGGTCTGGATAGTGCTTGCTTATTGGTTGCTAGATTTAGCAAACCAATAAGAAAGTGTAACCCAGGTTCTGAACAAAAAATTGTCCGGCTCCTAAGCTTTACATTCCTGCTTTTTAAATAAAGATAGCAAGTGAACAAAGAAAATTTGATAATAGGAGTAAATTAGAAAGTTGCTTAAAGTTGTTGCTCTATCTGAATCATGAAATAAAAAATACTGGGATTAGTAGCTCTTTATATCATTTCAGTTTTGCAAACAACCATCGTACTTCACTGTGAAACCGATCGCACCAGGTAGTTTGCTCGTTCACCCAGAGTACATAAGAAACACGACAAATCACAAACTGGCGCAAGCAGACTGCAACACAAAGAAGGGGGGGGGAAATCAGGAGTTATATTTTCATGCAAGCAGGGATGCCGCCAAAAATTAATAGGAGAAATCAATTAATCTTAGAGCACGGATTTTATCACCATACGCACACTCTGCCCATAGCTTATTTACTGCACAGTAAGGTCACCTCAGCACCCCATATACATACGGCGTTACCCTACAAACGTGAATGAAAGGGGAAAGCACAAGCCTGATATAGGGGCTGGATGAGGAAGCAATTACAGGATAGGTGGTTGCAGCTGATGCTTACAGCTTGCCAGGTTGGTTTAAAAGTGATATAACGCACCTGTCTGGTGCCGTAAAATGGAAGTAGGCTTTAGTTTAACAAGAACAGAATAGTTCATCTGTAATAGATTCTATAGACAAAGCTAGATCTAGTTTTAGATTAAAAAAAAAAAATGATTTTGGAAAGGATCCAAATAAAATGAAATATAAAAATAAACTAAATCTGAAGGTCTATGAAGATGAAAATGAGCAATAAAAGAATATTGGATGTTCTGGTGCTTTTTGAAATTGGTATTTTAATTTGGTCACCTACAAATAAAAACTGAATTCTCTCACTTGATCCAGTCTACTGGAAATTTTACAGTTAGGTCACAATACACAATGAACTCATGATTCCTAAATTGTCCTGGGAAACAACAAGCCCAAGACATAAAATAGAAAGAGGTTTAAACGCACACAATTTTTTTTTTATATATATAAAAACATAATTTATGCTTACCTGATAAATTCCTTTCTTCTGTTGTGTGATCAGTCCACGGGTCATCATTACTTCTGGGATATAACTCCTCCCCAACAGGAAATGCAAGAGGATTCACCCAGCAGAGCTGCATATAGCTCCTCCCCTCTACGTCAGTCCCAGTCATTCGACCAAGAATCAACGAGAAAGGAGTAACCAAGGGTGAAGTGGTGACTGGAGTATAATTTAAAAGATATTTACCTGCCTTAAAAACAGGGCGGGCCGTGGACTGATCACACAACAGAAGAAAGGAATTTATCAGGTAAGCATAAATTATGTTTTCTTCTGTTATGTGTGATCAGTCCACGGGTCATCATTACTTCTGGGATACCAATACCAAAGCAAAAGTACACGGATGACGGGAGGGATAGGCAGGCTCATTATACAGAAGGAACCACTGCCTGAAGAACCTTTCTCCCAAAAATAGCCTCCGAAGAAGCAAAAGTGTCAAATTTGTAAAATTTGGAAAAAGTATGAAGCGAAGACCAAGTTGCAGCCTTGCAAATCTGTTCAACAGAGGCCTCATTCTTAAAGGCCCAAGTGGAAGCCACAGCTCTAGTGGAGTGAGCTGTAATTCTTTCAGGAGGCTGCTGTCCAGCAGTCTCATAGGCTAAACGTATTATGCTACGAAGCCAAAAAGAGAGAGAGGTAGCAGAAGCTTTTTGACCTCTCCTCTGTCCAGAATAAACGACAAACAGGGAAGAAGTTTGGCGAAAATCTTTAGTTGCCTGCAAGTAGAACTTGAGGGCACGAACTACATCCAGATTGTGTAGAAGACGTTCCTTCTTTGAAGAAGGATTTGGACACAAGGATGGAACAACAATCTCTTGATTGATATTCCTGTTAGTGACTACCTTAGGTAAGAACCCAGGTTTAGTACGCAGAACTACCTTGTCTGAGTGAAAAATCAGATAAGGAGAATCACAATGTAAGGCTGATAACTCAGAGACTCTTCGAGCCGAGGAAATAGCCATTAAAAACAGAACTTTCCAAGATAACAATTTTATATCAATGGAATGAAGGGGTTCAAACGGAACACCCTGTAAAACGTTAAGTTTAAACTCCATGGCGGAGCAACAGCTTTAAACACAGGCTTGATCCTAGCTAAAGCCTGACAAAAGGCCTGGACGTCTGGATTTTCTGACAGACGCCTGTGTAACAAGATGGACAGAGCTGAAATCTGTCCCTTTAATGAACTAGCTGATAAACCCTTTTCTAAACCTTCTTGTAGAAAGGACAATATCCTAGGGATCCTAACCTTACTCCAGGAGTAACGTTTGGATTCGCACCAGTATAGGTATTTACGCCATATTTTATGGTAAATCTTTCTGGTAACAGGCTTCCTAGCCTGTATCAGGGTATCAATAACCGACTCAGAAAAACCACGTTTTGATAAAATCAAGCGTTCAATTTCCAAGCAGTCAGCTTCAGAGAAGTTAGATTTTGATGTTTGAATGGACCCTGTATCAGAAGGTCCTGTCTTAGAGGTAGAGACCAAGGCGGACAGGATGACATGTCCACTAGATCTGCATACCAAGTCCTGCGTGGCCATGCAGGCGCTATTAGAATCACTGATGCTCTCTCCTGTTTGATTTTGGCAATCAATCGAGGAAGCAGCGGGAAGGGTGGAAACACATAAGCCATCCCGAAGTTCCAAGGTGCTGTCAAAGCATCTATCAGAACCGCTCCCGGATCCCTGGATCTGGACCCGTAGTGAGGAAGTTTGGCGTTCTGGCGAGACGCCATGAGATCTATCTCTGGTTTGCCCCAACGTCGAAGTATTTGGGCAAAGACCTCCGGATGAAGTTCCCACTCCCCCGGATGAAAAGTCTGGCGACTCAAGAAATCCGCCTCCCAGTTCTCCACTCCCGGGATGTGGATTGCTGACAGGTGGCAAGAGTGAGACTCTGCCCAGCGAATTATCTTTGATACTTCCATCATTGCTAGGGAGCTTCTTGTCCCTCCCTGATGGTTGATGTAAGCTACAGTCGTGATGTTGTCCGACTGAAACCTGATGAACCCCCGAGTTGTTAATTGGAGCCAAGCCAGAAGGGCATTGAGAACTGCTCTCAATTCCAGAATGTTTATTGGAAGGAGACTCTCCTCCTGATTCCATAGTCCCTGAGCCTTCAGAGAATTCCAGACAGCGCCCCAACCTAGTAGGCTGGCGTCTGTTGTTACAATTGTCCAGTCTGGCCTGCTGAATGGCATCCCCCTGGACAGGTGTGGCCGATAAAGCCACCATAGAAGAGAATTTCTGGTCTCTTGATTCAGATTCAGAGTAGGGGACAAATCTGAGTAATCCCCATTCCACTGACTTAGCATGCACAATTGCAGCGGTCTGAGGTGTAGGCGTGCAAAAGGTACTATGTCCATTGCCGCTACCATTAAGCCGATCACCTCCATGCATTGAGCTACTGACGGGTGTTGAATGGAATGAAGGACACGGCATGCATTTTGAAGCTTTGTTAACCTGTCTTCTGTCAGGTAAATCTTCATTTCTACAGAATCTATAAGAGTCCCCAAGAATGGAACTCTTGTGAGAGGAAAAAGAGAACTCTTCTTTTCGTTCACTTTCCATCCATGCGACCTTAGAAATGCCAGAACTAACTCTGTATGAGACTTGGCAGTTTGAAAGCTTGAAGCTTGTATTAGAATGTCGTCTAGGTACGGAGCTACCGAAATCCCTCGCGGTCTTAGTACCGCCAGAAGGGCACCCAGAACCTTTGTGAAGATTCTTGGAGCCGTAGCCAATCCGAATGGAAGAGCTACAAACTGGTAGTGCCTGTCTAGGAAGGCAAACCGTAGATACCGGTGATGATCTTTGTGAATCGGTATGTGAAGGTAAGCATCTTTTAAATCCACTGTGGTCATGTACTGACCCTTTTGGATCATGGGTAAGATTGTCCGAATAGTTTCCATTTTGAACGATGGAACTCTTAGGAATTTGTTTAGAATCTTTAAATCTAAGATTGGCCTGAAAGTTCCCTCTTTTTTGGGAACCACAAACAGGTTTGAGTAGAACCCTTGTCCTTGTTCCGACCGCGGAACCGGATGGATCACTCCCATTAATAACAGATCTTGTACACAGCGTAGAAACGCTTCTTTCTTTATCTGGTTTGTTGACAACCTTGACAGATGAAATCTCCCTCTTGGGGGAGATAATTTGAAGTCTAGAAGGTATCCCTGAGATATGATCTCTAGCGCCCAGGGATCCTGAACATCTCTTGCCCAGGCCTGGGCGAAGAGAGAAAGTCTGCCCCCCACTAGATCCGGTCCCGGATCGGGGGCTCTCGGTTCATGCTGTCTTTGGGGCAGCAGCAGGTTTCCTGGCCTGTTTGCCCTTGTTCCAGGACTGGTTAGGCTTCCAGCCTTGCCTGTAACGAGCAACAGCTCCCTCCTGTTTTGGTGCAGTGGAGGTTGATGCTGCTCCTGTTTTGAAATTCCGAAAGGGACGAAAATTAGACTGTCTAGCCTTAGCTTTGGCTTTGTCTTGAGGTAGGGCGTGGCCCTTACCTCCTGTAATGTCAGCGATAATTTCTTTCAAACCGGGCCCAAATAAAGACTGCCCCTTGAA
>NC_069506.1:8124461-8129461 GCF_027579735.1 Bombina bombina | reverse complement strand
ACTGACACTAACTTACGTACAGTTATTTTACCAACTCAAGAAGCCACTGACACTAACTTACGTACAGTTATTTTACCAACTCAAGCAGCCACTAACACTAACTTACGTACAGTTATTTTACCAACTCAAGCAGTCACTGACACTAACTTACGTAGTTATTTTACCAACTCAAGCAGCCACTGACACTAACTTACGTACAGTTATTTTACCAACTCAAGAAGCCACTGACACTAACTTACGTACAGTTATTTTACCAACTCAAGCAGCCACTGACACTAATTTACGTACAGTTATTTTACCAACTCAAGCAGCCACTGACACTAATTTACGTACAGTTATTTTACCAACTCAAGCAGCCACTGACACTAACTTACGTAAAGTTATTTACCAACTCAAGCAGCCACTGACACTAACTTACGTAAAGTTATTTTACCAACTCAAGCAGCCACTGACACTAACTTACGTAAAGTTATTTTACCAACTCAAGCAGCCACTGACACTAACTTATGTACAGTTATTTTACCAACTCGAGCAGTCACTGACACTAACTTACGTAGTTATTTTACCAACTCAAGCAGCCACTGACACTAACTTACGTACAGTTATTTTACCAACTCAAGCAGCCACTAACACTAACTTACGTACAGTTATTTTACCAACTCAAGCAGTCACTGACACTAACTTACGTAGTTATTTTACCAACTCAAGCAGCCACTGACACTAACTTATGTACAGTTATTTTACCAACTCGAGCAGTCACTGACACTAACTTACGTACAGTTATTTTACCAACTCAAGCAGTCACTGACACTAACTTACGTAGTTATTTTACCAACTCAAGCAGCCACTGACACTAACTTACGTAGTTATTTTACCAACTCAAGCAGCCACTGACACTAACTTACGTACAGTTATTTTACCAACTCAAGCAGCCACTGACACTAACTTACGTACAGTTATTTTACCAACTCAAGAAGCCACTGACACTAACTTACGTACAGTTATTTTACCAACTCAAGCAGCCACTGACACTAACTTACGTACAGTTATTTTACCAACTCAAGCAGTCACTGACACTAACTTACGTAAAGTTATTTTACCAACTCAAGCAGCCACTGACACTAACTTATGTACAGTTATTTTACCAACTCGAGCAGTCACTGACACTAACTTACGTACAGTTATTTTACCAACTCAAGCAGCCACTGACACTAATTTACGTACAGTTATTTTACCAACTCAAGCAGCCACTGACACTAATTTACGTACAGTTATTTTACCAACTCAAGCAGCCACTGACACTAACTTACGTAAAGTTATTTACCAACTCAAGCAGCCACTGACACTAACTTACGTAAAGTTATTTTACCAACTCAAGCAGCCACTGACACTAACTTACGTAAAGTTATTTTACCAACTCAAGCAGCCACTGACACTAATTTACGTACAGTTATTTTACCAACTCAAGCAGCCACTGACACTAACTTACGTAAAGTTATTTACCAACTCAAGCAGCCACTGACACTAACTTACGTAAAGTTATTTTACCAACTCAAGCAGCCACTGACACTAACTTACGTAAAGTTATTTTACCAACTCAAGCAGCCACTGACACTAACTTATGTACAGTTATTTTACCAACTCAAGCAGCCACTAACACTAACTTACGTACAGTTATTTTACCAACTCAAGCAGTCACTGACACTAACTTACGTAGTTATTTTACCAACTCAAGCAGCCACTGACACTAACTTATGTACAGTTATTTTACCAACTCGAGCAGTCACTGACACTAACTTACGTACAGTTATTTTACCAACTCAAGCAGTCACTGACACTAACTTACGTAGTTATTTTACCAACTCAAGCAGCCACTGACACTAACTTACGTAGTTATTTTACCAACTCAAGCAGCCACTGACACTAACTTACGTACAGTTATTTTACCAACTCAAGCAGCCACTGACACTAACTTACGTACAGTTATTTTACCAACTCAAGAAGCCACTGACACTAACTTACGTACAGTTATTTTACCAACTCAAGCAGCCACTGACACTAACTTACGTACAGTTATTTTACCAACTCAAGCAGTCACTGACACTAACTTACGTAAAGTTATTTTACCAACTCAAGCAGCCACTGACACTAACTTATGTACAGTTATTTTACCAACTCGAGCAGTCACTGACACTAACTTACGTACAGTTATTTTACCAACTCAAGCAGCCACTGACACTAACTTATGTACAGTTATTTTACCAACTCAAGCAGCCACTGACACTAACTTACGTAGTTATTTTACCAACTCGAGCAGTCACTGACACTAACTTACGTACAGTTATTTTACCAACTCAAGCAGCCACTGACACTAACTTACGTACAGTTATTTTACCAACTCAAGCAGTCACTGACACTAACTTACGTAAAGTTATTTTACCAACTCAAGCAGCCACTGACACTAACTTATGTACAGTTATTTTACCAACTCGAGCAGTCACTGACACTAACTTACGTACAGTTATTTTACCAACTCATTTCAGAGGAAGAAATTACTTAACAGGTTAATCAAGAGTACAAGAGACTGAATATGATTTACGTCTTGACATAAAAAGCACTCAGCTAAATCCATGCAAGTTGCACCCAATACAAGACATTTAAAGCAACAATATAGAAAAAAAAAATGTGAGGAAATGACTCAAAGACAAATACCTTTTTACTAGAACTAAACTCTGTTATGGAGAAAGAGAAAGCACTTAGCTATGTAACAGTTTAAAACATCCATGCATCACTGGTTTCACAAATTCAGCACTGCACATAAAGTTATATCATACAGACAAATGAATTGTACATTTACGTTGCATTCTGACTAAAGGGTGTTCCTTGCATGGGGACTGCTGAGCCATTTCAGGAAGTGAAGGGATAAATGGGTCCAGCACCTATTCCTGGAAACCAGTTCAACTGTAATTGAAGGTTCCTTCTCTTGACCCATAAATCAGCCTTTGATGTTGCAGATATATCAGAAGCAGGCTGTGCCAGCAGATACGCACTTGTGGCTGGGGATTGCGATGTGAGTAATCGTATGATTCATACCTATAGAATCGCTCTGGTTACCCGGTTCCCACACTTCTTAAACATTCATTTGCAGGGGAACCCTGGTTCATATAAATACTTAAAACTTCAAAAAGACTACGCTTTAAAAACTATTTTAGAGAAATGGAAAGCAAGTAGTCTGGGAATCCTCTTTTTTACCCTTCAGCACAACCATACAAATTGTTACAATGCTTCTGCGTATATCCCCCTGTAGAATAACCCTTTGTTTCCATTGGTTTTTTGTTTGTTCTTTATATGTAGTTGAACAAAAAATAACTTTGTAAATCTAGAAACATTGCAAGGTAAAACCATAAACTGCACAAACATAAAAAATGCAATTCACACAGAAGCGCATAATTGTGATGCTGCAAGTTTCCTGTATATGAAGCAGTATCTGGTGATGTTTGAACGGATAATGCGCACAACTGATAAGGGCACCGATCTCACAGGGGCAGACATAACACTATTAAAGCCCGAATACCCCATAAAACCCAGTCTGTATGGTCACAAAATGTTTCTTTCATGATTCAGATAGAACAATTTTAAACTTTCCTATTGACTTCTATTATCCAATGCACTACTGGGAGCTAGCTGGGCCAATAACACGATGCATATATGTGCTCCTGAGCCTACATTGGTATGCTTTTCAACAAAGGATGCCAAGAAAAGAAAATCATTTTCCCAATTTACTTCTATCTGAACCATAAAAGAAACATCTTAAGTTTCATGTCCCTACCAGGTTAAGGCATAGGGAGCATTTTATTAAGGGTGGCATTGGTATAAACGTGGCTGTACTGAGAGAATAAGGTTTTATAGTATTAAAAGTCCCTAGTTGCCAGACACATTATTATTTATGAGCTAGCAATACATTTTTCCGTAGCCAGGAAAGGATTTTTAAATATCACACATACTAGGATTTGTCAAGTAGTAGAAAGGTTTTCTTTTTTAAATTCTTTCCATTTTAAAATATAATTAAAAAATAAATTGTAATATGGAAACTTAGCTAAAACATGTGGGTTATATACGGTTACGGTTTCTGTACATCTACATTATCTTCCTTTAGTCTCTCAGAAATCCTGGGATTAAAAACAAACGGGTAACCAAAATAAGTTCCTTCTAACAAAAAATAAATATATCGCCAAGAAAACCACTGTATACTAGTCCTGACTCAGAGCTCTAGTCTACACATTATAAAATATCTATACTGACTGTAAAAGGTCCCTAGAAGTTACACGTATCCCAGGTGGATCCAAGTTTGAATTTAAAGGGACATTCCAGATAAAATTGGAATCCACAAGTGATTTTCAGTTTGAAATAGAAGCATGTTTGTAATATACAGGATTAGCAGAAATGCTTCTAATAAAAGCTATAGCTGTTTCAAAAGTGTATTTAAGTATGCACCGTGCACCAGCATTTAAACACAGCACTTGCACCATCTGGTAATGACTCCATTTGTTATTAGCTGACATGGTACAAGCCCCACTGATGCTCTGAGCAGCTGCAGTATTTAAAATGCTGGTGCACTGAGAATATCTAGCTATGAATCACATGCACGTGCAGAGACAAATGCTAAAACCAAAGCAGTGATAAAAGAAGCATTTTGGCCAATACATTTATATTGCAAATATTTTTCTTTTCAAAAGATGTAATTCATCTATGTGACCGGAATATCCCTTTAAGTGTAAAAACATAAGTAAATAAAACAGCAGAGCGATGCCAGCTGCACAGATCTTGCATGGAAATGCTTCGTACATAACTTTTCTTGATATATTATACCTAGTTGCAAGGTTGGAAAGTTCAACAAAAAAAACAAAAAAAAAAAAAGGTTTATGAAACAGCGTCATGGACACATTTTGCCTCTGAGACTGAATACTGCAACAAAAGGTCCTGAAATGTTCAAATGATTC
>NC_069506.1:8059461-8119461 GCF_027579735.1 Bombina bombina | reverse complement strand
TAATACATTTACACACACACATTCAGTCACACACTGTATAATACATTTACACACACACACATTCAGTCACACACTGTATAAATGCATTTACACACACACATTCAGTCACACACTGTATAATACACTTACACACACACACATTCAGTCACACACTGTATAATACATTTACACACACACATTCAGTCGCACACTGTATAATACATTTACACACACACATTCAGTCACACACTGTATAATACATTTACACACACACATTCAGTCGCACACTGTATAATACATTTACACACACACATTCAGTCGCACACTGTATAATACATTTACACACACACACATTCAGTGGCACACTGTATAATACATTTACACACACACATTCAGTCGCACACTGTATAATACATTTACACGCACACATTCAGTCGCACACACACACATTCAGTCGCACACTGTATAATACATTTACACACACACACATTCAGTCGCACACTGTATAATACATTTACACACACACATTCAGTCACACACTGTATAATACATTTACACACACACACATTCAGTCACACACTGTATAATACACTTACACACACACACATTCAGTCACACACTGTATAATACACTTACACACACACACATTCAGTCACACACTGTATAATACATTTACACACACACACACATTCAGTCACACACACTGTATAATACGTTTACACACACACATTCAGTCGCACACTGTATAATACATTTACATACACATACATTCAGTCACACACTGTATAATACATTTACACACACACATTCAGTCGCACACTGTATAATACATTTACATACACATACATTCAGTCACACACTGTATAATACATTTGCACACACACATTCAGTCACACACTGTATAATACATTTGCACACACACATTCAGTCACACACTGTATAATACATTTGCACACACACATTCAGTTGCACACTGTAGAATACATTTACACGCACACATTCAGTCACACACTGTATAATACATTTACACACACACATTCAGTCACACACTGTATAATACATTTACACACACACATTCAGTCACACACTGTATAATAGATTTGCACACACACATTCAGTCACACACTGTATAATACATTTACACACACACAAACATTCAGTCACACACTGTATAAATGCATTTACACACACACATTCAGTCACACACTGTATAATACATTTACACACACACATTCAGTCACACACTGTATAATACATTTGCACACACACATTCAGTCACACACTGTATAATACATTTGCACACACACATTCAGTCACACACTGTATAATACATTTGCACACACACATTCAGTCACACACTGTATAATACATTTACACACACACACACATTCAGTCACACACTGTATAATACATTTACACACACACATTCAGTCACACACTGTATAATACATTTACACACACACACACATTCAGTCACACACTGTATAATACATTTACACACACACACACATTCAGTCACACACTGTATAAATACATTTACACACACACACATTCAGTCGCCCACTGTATAAATGCATTTACACACACACACACACATTCAGTCGCCCACTGTATAATACATTTACACACACACACATTCAGTCACACACTGTATAAATGCATTTACACACACACACACATTCAGTCACACACTGTATAAATGCATTTACACACACACACATTCAGTCACACACTGTATAAATGCATTTACACACACACACATTCAGTCACACACTGTATAAATGCATTTACACACACACACACATTCAGTCGCCCACTGTATAATACATTTGCACACACACATTCAGTCACACACTGTATAATACATTTGCACACACACATTCAGTCACACACTGTATAATACATTTGCACACACACATTCAGTCACACACTGTATAATACATTTACACACACACATTCAGTCACACACTGTATAATACATTTGCACACACACATTCAGTTGCACACTGTAGAATACATTTACACACACACACATTCAGTCACACACTGTATAATACATTTACACACACACATTCAGTCACACACTGTATAATACATTTACACACACACATTCAGTCACACACTGTATAATACATTTACACACACACATTCAGTCACACACTGTATAATACATTTACACACACACATTCAGTCACACACTGTATAATACATTTACACACACACATTCAGTCACACACTGTATAAATGCATTTACACACACACATTCAGTCACACACTGTATAATACATTTGCACACACACATTCAGTCACACACTGTATAATACATTTACACACACACACATTCAGTCACACACTGTATAAATGCATTTACACACACACACATTCAGTCACACACTGTATAATACATTTGCACACACACACATTCAGTCACACACTGTATAATACATTTGCACACACACACATTCAGTCGCACACTGTAGAATACATTTGCACACACACATTCAGTCACACACTGTATAATACATTTGCACACACACATTCAGTCGCACACTGTAGAATACATTTGCACACACACATTCAGTCGCACACTGTAGAATACATTTGCACACACACATTCAGTCACACACTGTATAATACATTTGCACACACACACATTCAGTTGCACACTGTAGAATACATTTGCACACACACATTCAGTCACACACTGTATAATACATTTGCACACACACATTCAGTCACACACTGTATAATACATTTGCACACACACATTCAGTTGCACACTGTATAATACATTTGCACACACACATTCAGTTGCACACTGTAGAATACATTTGCACACACACATTCAGTTGCACACTGTATAATACATTTGCACACACACATTCAGTTGCACACTGTAGAATACATTTGCACACACACATTCAGTTGCACACTGTATAATACATTTACACACACACACATTCAGTCACACACTGTATAATACATTTGCACACACACATTCAGTCACACACTGTATAATACATTTGCACACACACATTCAGTCGCACACTGTATAATACATTTGCACACACACATTCAGTTGCACACTGTAGAATACATTTACACACACACATTCAGTCGCACACTGTATAATACATTTGCACACACACATTCAGTCACACACTGTATAATACATTTACACACACACATTCAGTCACACACTGTATAAATGCATTTACACACACACATTCAGTCACACACTGTATAATACATTTACACACACACATTCAGTCACACACTGTATAATACATTTACACACACACATTCAGTCACACACTGTATAATACATTTACACACACACATTCAGTCACACACTGTATAATACATTTACACACACACACATTCAGTCACACACTGTATAATACATTTGCACACACACATTCAGTCACACACTGTATAAATGCATTTACACACACACACATTCAGTCACACACTGTATAATACATTTGCACACACACACACTGTATAAATGCATTTACACACACACACATTCAGTCACACACTGTATAATACATTTACACACACACACATTCAGTCACACACTGTATAATACATTTGCACACACACACACTGTATAAATGCATTTACACACACAACACATTCAGTCACACACTGTATAAATGCATTTACACACACACACACACATTCAGTCACACACTGTATAAATGCATTTACACACACACACACACACATTCAGTCACACACTGTATAAATGCATTTACACGTCAGTCAATGGATTAGAACTTAGCAAAACAAGAGTAAAAATATTATTAGTTTTTGATCAGTTAACTTTGTGTTTATTTAAAAATTTTCACCTTTAATACATTTTTAAACACAAATTTTAGTGTTTTTTTTTTTATTATGTTCTGAAATTAAACACCTTTAAAAACTAAGAATATGTCATTTAAAAAAAAAAAAAAAAAGGAACCCTCTGCTCCCATAGGATAGAAATAGAGCCCCCTTGTCTGAAACCCCTCACCTACTCTAGGGGGAGGCGGAGGGAACTCCGTTTGAGATAGAATAGAAAGGAATTTGGCCTGGGGTGAGAGGTCAGCGTTACCTCTCATCATATTCCTTCACGTTAGCTGATAAGCAATGAAAACATCCTGTGTGCAGTTTATATGGCTCTAGGCTGCTGTCAACAGAGACCCCCTCACAATAAAGAAGGGAACGGTTATCCTTGAGTGGAAGAATGCACAAATAGTCTAAGGATACAGTTTACAACCCGACAAGTGGGGATGCTTAAAGGGACTGGGGAAGGGGGTGAGAACGAGATAAGGAATGGTTAGAAAATCCACCAGCACTTTACACAAAGCAATAAATCATTAGTTATAACCACAGACTCATCCTTAGAGACCCAAACGCTTTCTTTCATGATTCAGACAAAGACAGTTGTAAAAAACTTTCAATTTACTTCTATTATCAAATGTGCTTTGTTCTCATGTTATTCCTTGTTGAAGAGATACCTAGGTAGCCTGTGCATGTCTAGAGCGCTACATGACAGGAAATAGTGCTACCATCTAGTGTTCTTCCTCGTGTATAACCCTGTTGCAAACTGCTGCAGACACGTGCACACCCCTGAACTTACCTTACTGGATTTCAACAAAGAATAGCAAGAAAACAAAGAAAATTGGATAACAGAAGTAATTTGGAAAGTTGTTTAAAAAAAAAATAAAAAAAAAATGTTATGTCCTGTCTGAATCCTGAAAAAAAAAAAATAGGGTTTGATGTCCCTTTAAAAAACATTTCATATTTTGAATGTATTAAGTGTGCTTTAGTGAGATTTGTGCAGCGACAGAATTAAACTCCCATGGTTCAGAACAACAACTTTCTAATCTAACTTGCATTGCTCTCTTTGTATCCTTCTATATGTAGGCTCGGGAGGAACAGTAATGCACTACTGTTAGCTAGCTTATTGGTGGCTACACACATGCCTCTTGTCATTGGTTCAGCTAGCTCCCAGTAGCGCATTGCAAAGGATACCAAGAGAATTAAAGGGACAGTCTACATTAAAATAGATATTGTTTAAAAAGATAGATAACAACTTTACTACTCATTCCCCAACTTTGCACAACCAACGTTGTTAGATTAATATCCTTTATAACATTTACACCTCTAAATGTCTGCCTGTTTCTAAGCCACTATAGGCAGCCTATTAATCACATGCTTTTTTATTTGCTTTTCACAACAGGAGACTGCTAGTTCATGTGGGCCATATAGATAGCATTGTGCTCATGGCCGAGAAGTTATTTAAAGGCTGTGACACACTGCAAGCGATGCAGCGCGAGGCGAAGCAGCTGCTTCCCGCCGCGTCCCATAGTTTCTGAAGATCAAAAATTTAATCTCTGAGCGCTCAGCAATGCAACCTGACGCAGCAGAGTGCTCAGAGATGAAAAGGCAGGACACACTGAGCGCACACAGCCGCATGTACACGCTGCACGCCGCTCCGCTTGCAGTCTGTCACAGCCTTAAAGGGACACTGAACCCATATTTTTTCTTTTGTGATTCAGATAGAGCATGCAGTTTTAAGCAACTTACTCCTATTATCAAATGTTCTTCATTCTCTTAGTATTTTTATTTGAAAAGCAAGAATGTAAGTTTAGATGCCGGCCCATTTTTGATGAACAACCTGGGTTGTTCTTGCTGATTGGTGGATAAATTCATCCACCAATAAACAAGTGCTGTCCAGCGTTCTGATCTTTCTTTTTCAAATAAAGATAGCAAGAGAACAAAGAAAAACTGATAATAGGAGTAAATTAGAAAGTTGCTTAAAATTGCATGCTCCATCTGAATCGCAAAAGAAAAAATTTGGGTTCAGTGTCCCTTTAAAGGGACACTGTAGTCAGATTTGTAATGGGTATGTCACACAAGTATACATGTAAATAAACATTTTTGTAATTGGGATGCTATATTAAATATGCACCGTTTAAACAATATATCATTTTGAAATAATTAATTTTTCCAAACCCACTTAGTTGTCTGCCGTTACGGATTCCCAATCCGGGCTGACAACTGCAGTTGGAACATGGCGACTCTGAGACGCATTGCGCATGCGCGAGTTAGCGCAACATCATAGACTTCGCTGCGCAGTTAATGTCATCGTCCTGTCAGCTATCATCTTGGCTTGAGTGCCCCAATGCGCGCATGCGAGAGAAAGGAAATGTTATTGCGCATGCGTTGAATGCCAATAATATATGTAACTAATATGCAAAATCAAGAGATATGATTGGCGAGTTTGTTAGCCCTTAGACGGCCCATATTTGTGGGCTGGATGACGTGATGTCATGGCCATAAAATAAAATATACTTTTACGGCAAAAGGGAGCTTCGTAACAAACAATAAGAAGGTACTTTACATTTATATCATATTTTATAAGCAAAATCTATGTTCCGTTTTAGACTTAAAAAAAAAAGGAAAGTAATCCTTTAAGAGTTAACACAATACTAACTGCAAGTTAATAGATAATAAATAAAGTCATGTGATCAGGGAGCTGTCAGAAGATGCTTAGATACAAGGTAATCACAGGGGTAAAATGTATATTAATTGGGGAATGGTTAATAAAAGGGATTATCCATCTTTTAAAACAATAACAATTATATTGTAGACTGAGCAAATTAAATAATAAAACTGGAAAATTACTTAAAAGTTGCTTAAATTGTATGAAAGAAAACAATTTGTGTGTTGGGTTCTATTTTCCTTTAATACATTGTGTATCAAACACTTTATAAATGTGATTATTACTTCATTATCATACAACACTCATTTTTATTATCTAAAGTGGCAATTTATATTCCAAATAAATGATGGTTATATAGAAATACAATAGATAAATCTAATTCCAGTGCCTCTTAGTTGCAATAAAACACACACTATAATTAATATATATATATATATATATATATATATATATTCATTCTTGGTCGTGTCATGTATTCCGTATTCATAACAGGATGACTAAAAATCAATGATTATAATCGTATTTATTTTTTAATTTAAATAAGATTTGCTTTTATTTAAAATAGGTTTTTAATTTAAGATACATTTTAATCTAAAGGTTATTCATTGTGAAATATAGATTAGTTTTATATAGCAAGACACTGTATTCATGGCTGTAATGTTTAAGTTTTTTTGGCAAATTACTTCCATTAATCTGTTCACAATGTAATGCTTTCCCAGAGGTTTCTGTCAGATTATTCTGGGCAATATTTCTATCTTGAAGATATTATCACATTTTATTTTTTATTTCTCAAAATGGTGCACAGTAGTTCATTGCTTCTGAGCCTACCTATGCAGGCTTTTCAACAATGGATACCAAAAACAACAAAGCAAAAGGTGCATGAGTTCATAAGGTACACATATACTAGTCTGTGATTGGCTGATGGCTGTCACATGATAAAGGGGGTCGGCAAATGGGGGGGGGAATAAATTTGTCAGACAAAAACCTAATGCTTACATTAACTTCAGGGTAAGTGTTACTGCGTTGTCGATTAAATATGAATGATTAACCTATTTAACTGGAGATAGTTCACCTCCCAATAACCTATCTATGCGTATCTAACGATATATAACCAAAATCAGTAATAGTCTGCTAGAACCGGAAAAATTAAATCAGAAAAGTTTATTATTCTAAACATGAAAAACTTAAATTATGCTTACCTGATCATTTTCTTTTCTTCAGATGGAAAGAGTCCACAGCTGCATTCATTACTTTTGGGAAATCAGAACCTGGCCACCAGGAGGAGGCAAAGACACCCCAGACAAAGACACCCCAGCCAGAGGCTTAAAATACCTCTACCACTTCCCCCATCCCCCAGTCATTCTGACGAGGAACAAGGAACAGTGGAAGAAATATCAGGGTGAAAAGGTGCCAGAAGAAAAAAAAAAAAAAAATACGTGCAGGGAGCTGTGGACTCTTACCATCTGAAGAAAAGAAAATTATCAGGTAAGCATAAAATGGAAAGAGTCCAGTTTCATTCAATACTTTTGGGAAAACAATGCTAAAACGGGGGGGGGGTACAAGAGGCAGCTCATTCTGAGGCACCAGGCCTGAAAACCCCTACCCCACAAAAACCTGCCTAGTCCGAAGCCGAGAAAACCTTGAAATAAAAAAAAGGGAAGGGGCCCCAATGACACAGACCCACAGATAGTCCCCAAGCCTTGCTAGAGACTGCAGGAACTAGACACTACTGAGCCAACAAGCCTCCAGGAGACACCATCACCAAGCAGTCGGTCCCAAACAACACACTCTTTACTAGAGAAAGGGATCAGACGACCACAAAGGGAAAAGACACAGATGAATATCCATCAAGGACTCCAGAAAAAAAAATGTAAGTAGGGTACAAGGCAAAAACCTGAGAAACCAGGCCAACCAGAGACCCAATCAGTCTTGAAGAAACAAGGGGAGGCAACGCGAAAATCCCTGATTGAACAGAAACCACGGGATAGGACCGGGAATATGAAACAGAGAAGAGATCTTCTCCCAAACAGAGTGCAACCTCACCCTAGAAGACAACTGAAGATGAAAGTCCCCAGAGTCACCAAGGTAGCTCTGATATCTAAATCTTCAGAAACCGAAACCACGTGTTGTACAAATAGGTAAACACCTGAGTCAAAACACTGCACGCTACAGTCATCCAAAGAAGACTCTGAAATTTGAAAACTTGCAAGGCAAGTAAAGAGCAGCTGAAGATAGGTTACAAACCGTCAGAATGCTAAGCATCCACTAAGCAGTGGACACGTCACAGACTATCCAAGAGCCGTCATTCCTTCCCACAGATCCTGAACGTGGAGAAGACACAGAGCCCTCAAGGAGGCTCCCCGTACCTTGAAGACCCGAGGATGAAGCAGCAGAGCAACAGACCACAGATCCTGCTCAAAACACCAGACCAGCCCAAGCGACAGGCAAGTCTAAAAGCCAGGGGGAACAGCAGGGAATGGAAATAGTGGAAGGAAATTCAACAGAGCTCGGGTGCCAACCCAATCCACTCTTCCATATAGGTACTCTCAAGGAGAACCCCCTAGGACCTGAACAGAGAAAAGTGCCGTAACTCCCTGAGAAGAGCTGGCACAACTCTCTAGAACAGTCCGGACATGGAGACCACAACTTCCATAGTTGGAAAAGACCAAGCCCTAGCACCTGTTCCAACCTCCTGAACACAGGGCAGGTCAACGACCCTCCCGAGAGAGGAAAACCCCACCTCTTAAGGAAGATAAATACCCCCTCAAAGGGGAGAGCACAGATAAGGACAGCGCACATGCCCAGAAGACAAGAAAGTCATAGTCTGGATGAATGTCATTCAGTCCGTGGTTTGATCAGACACCAATGTCGATCCTACAGAGAGAAAGCTCCCCGGACACACTTTGGAAAAGTCCATGTGCAAACTATTGTATCACAGAACCCCCACAAAGTGAAAGGACATGCACTGTGAAGAACAGATAGCCATAGCTAGAATTGAACTCTCAACTATCAGCTTACAAGCCCGCAAAGCCTACAACTTAACCATTGCAGGACACTTCCAAGGACAAAACAGGCCATAAGGAACATGCCAGCACCTGAAGATCCTGTCTCAGCTGCTTGCAGGCTCAACAAGCTAGCCATTAAGCCAAAGCATGTGTTCCCGGGAAAAACTGTCGCCCCAAACCAGTCCGTAGGATCATAAGTCTCCAGACATCCCTAAGGATTCAAGAGAAGAACCCTGGGCCCGGGCCCCAGAATTGTCTAAAAACAAACACCCTAGGAAACACCAATACCTCATCTGAAGGAATCAGACCTCGCAGAGGAAGATACCCGGTAAACAGGAACACGACTCACTCGTAATTCCCAGCCCAAGGGAAGAGATACCCCTAGCAGGAATCCACCCTCCAAGAATAAGCTAGGGCGCGACAGAGTTGCGCAATACTCTAGAACCCAAGGGCGTCAAGGACAACACACAGGAAGTCCAAGACCAAGGGGAAAAAAAAAAACAAGGACAAAGTCACCCGAAGGTAGAGAGAAGAACAAAGGCTAGTCTCCATAGTCTTCTCAGGATACATAACCAAAAGGACCACACCCAAGGAAAAAGAATGCAGAGCATCACAAACCCAGTAGAAAAAAAACCCTAAGCGAAGCTTGGAGAAGGAGACAACACAGCCTATCGTCCCTGACATGGAGACGACTAACTCCTGCAAGTAGGAAAAGGCCACATGGCCCTCACTTCCTAATAAGACGGCAAAACCATCAAGTAGACAAGTCAAAAGGGACAATTCCAAAGAGCCCCTGAAGGCAAGACCGCCAGGAAGTCCGAAGTCCTCCCAGCCTCCAACCCATCCGGGGAAGGAGACACTCCAAGACCCAACAGAAAAACGGAATCAATAGAGTGTGTCGCAGTAGAACTCCTAGTCCCAGACAACCAACATGAAAGGCTAATGAGGACTGAACCAATCCCCCATGCCTCACGGACCCTCAGAATGCTTCGCTAAAACTTGTTAAAGAAAAACAAGAAATAACACAAATAATAATGTAAAGCACTCTGTGCCCTAACCTGACCAGCCAGGCAAAACAGGCGCCACGTGTCTGAGTAGGCCTCAAGATAGAAGATCTGAACCCAATCAGGACCAGCCTGAAAACTAGGGCCCTCACTGTCAAGGCCGCATAGAATCTCCCCTAGAGAGGGAGAAATAAACAGCAGACAAACATAGGACTAAAACTCGTCCAGAACAAAACTTCCTTAGAAGTAACAGTGCGATCAAACAATCGAGAGTATCGAATCCAGATAAAATTCCAGAAGGAAATATAAAACCTACATGAACTTTAAACCAAATAAAAACAAACAATCCTCACCGGATAAAAATAAAAAGATAAGGCAACCCGCAGGCTATCGCCTAAGAAGAACAGGCGCACCCGCAGGACCGGTCCAACAGGGACCCTGTTCTTCCAAGCTCAGAACTGGAAAGGATACTCAAACAAGACTATAAGAATGTTACTTCATCCCCTTACGTCTAATTTTGTAAGATTTCAAAGAAGCATATTGAAAATTTTCAGATCCATTAAGGATGTGCCTCAGCGTGCCTCAATAAAACACGAAGGCGCAGCAGTCTATACCAAAAAGCACAGCATACTCCCGCCGGGGCAAAAGACGACTCCGGCCCCGAAGGTTGACCCCCTGAAGCCTCAGGGACAGTCGTTCCCCCAGAGAGCTGAACAGCCCTGGATAATGGAACATGAACATAATCTTAAGCCAAATTCTAGAAGTTGCAGATTTGCCAGCGCTAAAAATTATGGACATGCAAAATTGTGCCGAAACCCCTGTCGGGAACAAGCCACCTTCCAGAGAAGGATAAGCAAAGTCTGGGTTACCTGCATGCGTAGTAAGCGATGGTGGAAGGGAACTCGCCACTCTGAGGACAGAAGTCCGAGAGGCGCATGGCTCAGCGGCCCCTTGATTCCCCGAACCCGAGGAATTGAGCACTCTAGTACGGCATTCAGAACATAACTGCTAGGCTTGCATCATCTGGAGCAATACGTATTCTGCGCAAGGAGTAGAAAATGAAAGAGACGTCCGTCTCCACAATATCAGACTCCTCCATAACTAGGATATTGAATACAAATATTGGACAAAAAAAATCTAAACGGCACCTGACACCCACAATGGCTGGGGCTTTCACCACCTCCTATGAACCAGACACCAGCAGACCAGAATTTCTCCGTCGCCACACGGTCAGGAATGCGGAAATTAAGGCCAAAAACCATGACCACGCCCGGTCACCAGGAGAACCATTAGTCCAAAAAAAGCTTGCCTGCCCGTAAGGCTGCGACACTTTCCAAAAGCCGTTATTTTCCACAGCCATGAGCCAAATACACTACACATAAGCAGGTTGAATCATATAACAAACATGATTTAAAAAAACCCTGTTCAATAACCCCCCGCAGGAGAAATTAACCGTTGATTCCAAGATACAAAAAGGAGCCTCACTGAGACCCTGTGTTATAAGTTAGGCCCTCAAGCTGGTAGCCCCTCTGGAAAACATCTGATCAGAATCTATGCCATGGAACAGGAACACGGCCCTTCAAGTGTGACAGATTATAGCATCACTTCTGCCATGGACTTGAGAGAAGCAGGCAGCAAAACTCGTCAACACCAATTGCTTGTGGAGCTCTTAAGAGTCTGGATAGTTTTGCAGAAAGACTCTCCCTGCATCTCCGGACTCTAACTTTCATCCAAGCTTTTACTGAAAGGCTGACAGGACTACTTAAAACTCCAGTCTAATGCCGAAGAGTACTAGCCTCCATAACTAGACTAGTTCAAAACATCTGACACTTCTCTGCCAAACTCCTGGGACGAAAGGCAAAGAATGACTGGGGGATGGGGGAAGAGGGAGAGGTATTTAAGCCTTTGGCTAGGGTGTCTTTGCCTCCTCCTGGTGGCCAGCTTCTGAATTCCCAAAAGTAATGAATTCAGCTGTGGACTCTTTCCATTTATGAAGAAAACCATGATTTAAACTGGTCCAACTGACTAGTGATTTACATAAAATCCACTCCAATTCATACATCTGAACTTTAGATGCAGTTGAGTTCAACAAAAACAAAAATGGCAGAAAACCGTACAAGTATGTAACATTTCAAAATGCCATTAGATCCTCTTCAGCCATATGTTAATACGTTGCTATATTTCTATCAGATAATGTTCTGTTTTGTGTAATTATGGGTCTTCTTGAGACTATTCCCTGAACTGTATCATAACCATATCAAGTTCACACCTGCAGATGTCTTCCTCTTGCCCCTTGTACATTGGTATTGGGCAGCAGATTTTGATTTGATGGAGGCCCTGGAGAATTCATTTTAGGGTCCCACTGAGAGGATAGGTTGTTTTGCTGTAATGGGTTTTTAACCAAGTTAGTTTTAAAAATACTGCTCCAAGCATATTATCAGCTGCAGATACCCAAACGTTGTAAGTTCTCTAAGTGTGGGGAGAATGATTAGTTCTACATTTCAGCTAGAGGATGAATGAAATAGCTGTGCAGGGAAGATTAGACTAAAACCAGAGTCCAGTTCTCTTACCCCCCCCATGCAAGGCAGATCATTATGAGATAGATATATATATATATATATATATATATATATATATATATATATATATACACACACACATATATATATATATACACACACACACACACAGTAAACTCCCAGTTAACCGGCACCCTTGGGGATTGATAGATTCCGGATAAGTGTAGTTTCTGGTTGCTTGAGAGTTACTATTAAAAATAGGCCTAACTAGGTTCTATAACCCATACTATACTATAAACCCTGTATTTACTTGATGTTAATATTTAAATACAGTAAATAAAAGCAAATTATTCATTAATATTAATGCCGCCTCTGTTCAGTCCCAGGCACCCAGTGGCAGCGTGATGTCTAATTCTCAGACTGCCTTGTGCTCACAACTTTCAAGAGCAGTTATGTAGAGTCTGGTGACAATAAAAGGGCGCGCTTTCACCTTTGAGAGCCCACTATAGAGAAAGGAAGCAGCAGAGCAAAGTTAGAGTTAATTTTAATGTACAGTATTTAAAAAAAAACATTCTGGTTGCTTGAGAGTTCTGGTTGCTTGCGTTCTGGTTAACCGAGAGTTTACTATATATATCTCCACGCCCGTGTGCACATGTGCTCTAACGTAAACACTTTAAGGACCATTACATACAGTTAAATTGAATTTCAAATGGGAATTGTATTTTTTTTTTCATTCAATTTCCCTGCCCTCTGTGTCATGTGACAGCCATCAGCTAATCACACTCATAAGCATATACTATGAACTGGTGCCTCAGAAGGACACAGACAAAGACACAATTTGGCAGTGTAAATAAAATTTTAAATGTTAATTGAATTCTCTGAATCTTGAGTTTAAATTGACAAATGTGTCCCTTTAAATCAGTCAGTGACCAGTGAGACTGTATCGTGCAGTCAGTCAGTGCAAGACAATATCATTTGTAAAGCAGGAAGAACACACTTATTTCCAATTTCACAAACAATTTACTCAAAAAGGTTCCAGCAAGAGGAATTCTGAGTTTTATGAATGGAATAAAAAATGAAGAAAAAAAACCAAACAGTTTTATGCAAAAGATTCTTTCTAAAGTTGCAGCCATCTATCAAATCACCGAAATACTCCAATAGAATCTATTGTTTGCTGAATGAATTATAACTAAATCTATGGCTAATCTCAAATGATATCAGACCAAGATTTTAGTTACTAGTATACACAGACATCGTGCGTTCAGTATATCAACAGTAGGCAGATTATTTATTGCCAATACTTAAGATCTCTGAAGTATTACCTGTCCCTCTGGAAGAGAATGGGTTAAAGTCACTTGGGCTGTCGATCATTGGTCAGTCAGCTGGGGAATAGGAAATGTGGCTTCCCAGTAAGGCTGGTCTCGGCACGTGCCAGTATCCTCACAGTGAGCGGTAGCCCAGCTGCCAGGGGTCCCACTGAGACAAAACTGGCCCAGTGCCCAGAAAATCCTATTAACCCCATTACAGCTGCAATCATCAGTTTCACGCAGATGCATAAAAGCGTTTGGCCTTTTAACACGTTATCAGTGTCATCTGTAATCATTTTACAGTCTATATATATGTTAGGGGAGATCTACAAAGATTCCAGCTTGCAAAATAAATAAATATAGAAATGCAGACTAACTATAGAATAGCCTATATGACAACACACAGTACACCTGCTCTATAGTTGTATAGTGTTCTCCCCAGGTCCTATTAAATGGGCTCACCACCCGGACCACCCAGCTAAACTTTATGCTAATAATCTAAAATTAGCTAAAAGTTTGTTGCACAAATTGTCATTAAATCAATTTATGTTATATTATGCAATTAACCTGCGATTTGGACGAATTAAAGGGACACTGAACCCATATTTTTTCTTTCGTGATTCAGATAGAGTATGGCATTTTAAGCAACTTTCTAATTTACTCCGATTATCATTTTTTGAATGTTCTCTTGCTATCTTTATTTGAAAAAGAAGGCATCTGGGCTTTTTTTGGTTCAGACACCTGGACAGCACTTTTTTCTTGGTGGATGAATTTATCCACCAATCGGCAAGAACAACCCAGGTTGTTTAAAAATGGGCCGGCATCTAAACTTACATTCTTGCATTTCAAATAAAGATACCAAGAGAATGAAGAAAATTTGATAATAGGAATACATTAGAAAGTTGCTTCGAATTTCATGCTCTGAATCACAAAAGAAAAAATCTGTGTTCAGTGTCCCTTTAAGTAACATTTATAAATTAAATAAATAAATAACAGAAAATGTTATATTGCAAACTGCTTCACAAAACAAACCGCACATAAAAGGGCCACAACAAATATTACAAATGATAATAAAAGGCAGGCTATGGCAAAAGGGTCTTTATCTTGAGGCAAAGTGGTTTTGCAGTGCACAAATATCTAGAGACTGGATATACAAACTTGCCCTCTGTGGGGTACAGATCAGTACCTATTGCTGATGTATTAACATCTCACACTACACATGAAATCATTCTGTCTCACCGCTATAGAGCTCGGAAGGAATTGTGTTCCTGTACAAACATATATAGACTACAGAAAATACTAATCACTACATAAACCTATGCATTTCCTGACGGCTACTTAAAGTGAATATAAATTTTGATGCTAAAGTGCCCGGTTTTTAAAATTTTGATTGAAAACAGGGGCACTTTAATTCATCAAAATTTACATTTCACTCCTTAAAAAAAAAAAAAAAAAAAAAGCTATATTTCTGATGTCAGAAATGATGGATAGGTCATCCTCCAATCACAGCTTCCCCCCGGGGAATCGGTGTCTGATTCAACACAGTGATTGGAGGAAGCAGAATTCCTCATTTAGGAAGAGGCTTTGCAATGGGTGGAGGAAGCTGGAGCGGCTGTCAAGATTAAAAAGGCAAGTTTTTTTTTCACAACAGGAGTGAAATGTAAATTTTGATGAATTAAAGTGGCCCTGTTTTTAATAACCGGGCACTTTAGCATCAAAATTTACATTCACTTTAAAAAGGGACAGTCTACACCAGAATTGTATTGTTTTAAAAGATAGATAATCCCTTTTTTACCCATTCCCTAGTTTTGCATAACCAACACAGTTATATTTATATATTTTTTACCTCTGTGATTATCTTGTATCTAAGCCTCTGCAGACTGCCCCTTTATTTCAGTTCTTTTGACAGACTTGCAGTTTAGTCAATCAGTGATGGCTCCCAGGTAACTTCACGTGCACGAGCACAATGTTATCTATATGAAAAACAAGAACTAACACCCTCTAGTGGTGAAAAACTGTTAAAATGCATTCTTAAGAGGCGGCCTTCAAGGTCTAAGAAATTAGCATATGAACCTCCTAGGTTAAGCTTTTAACTAAGAATACCAAGAGAACAAAGAAAAATTGGTGATAAAAGTAAATTGGAAAATTGTTTAAAATTACAATTAAATCATGAAAGTTTTTTTTTTGGACTTGACTGTCCCTTTAATATACTTTATAACATTTAAACCTCTAAATGTCTGCCTGTTTCTAAGCCACTACAGACAGCCTCTTATCACATGCTTTTGTATTAGTTTTGCACAACAGGAGACTACTAGTTCATGCGGGCCATATTAATAACATTGTGTTCATGCCCATGTGGTTATTTAAGAGTCTGCACAACACAGCACTAATTGGCTAAAATGCAAGTCAATAGATAATAAATAAAAAGTAATTTGATCAGGGGGCTGTCAGAAGATACAAGGTAATCACAAAAGGTAAAAAGTGTACTATAACAGTGTTGGTTATGCAAAACTGGGGAATGGGTAATAGAGAATCCTATCTTTTAAAACAAACATTTTTTTGTGTAGATTGTCCCTTTAAGTTTCTATAACTATCAGGAAAGAAAACAGTAGAATATAAAAGCCAAGTGATTTGCTGCCAAGTTCCATAAGTGCTAATAAAGTTAGGGTCTGGCACGGTATGGCTAGTCTCCTACAGCTTGCAGTAAAAAAGTGAGATACTTTCAGCTAAAGTTACAACTAGTGATTTATATTGAATTGACATATGAAGCCCAAACACATAGCGTGTGCGTGTGTGCGAGTTTGTGTGTGTGTGTGGTGTGTAGTTATTTTGTGTATGTATAAAAATATGTGCATGTGAGTGTGCACGTGTGTTTCCTGAGAGAGAGTAAAATGGATAAATTTCCCTGGAGGGGGATTAATTGCCTTTCCCATGGTATTGTAATACAGTTTATACGTAGGACAATTCTGCACCTCTGCTGCTTCCAAATGTTATGACCCCAATAAATGGAGCAACCAGGAAGGACATCTCAAATCAAAGGCATCAGCCACATAAACAGGCTCCCGAAGGGCTGTAAGTTTACACACCTCCCTACATGCTGTTATGTTTACAATACTACAGTGCTCGTGCCCCAGCTTCAAAGCAATAGGAAATATGAAGGTTCCTTCCCAGCACATGTAAACTGTCTATATCCAAAAAATGAAGTAAGACTCAATAAGCAAAGATTTATCATTTTATCCAGCAGAGACCGACACGAATGATACAGACTTCTTGACAGAAAAGCTTACTGTCATATTTCCACTAGATGCTTAGAATTCACTCAACATGAATCTCGAGTCTATTGTAGTGGTCTTCACATTGGGACAGCACAAGCATTAGTATATTTCACTAAACATGAATCTCTATTGTAGTGGTCTTCACATTGGGACAGCACAAGCATTAGCCAATGTATAATGGGGTAATGTGTAAATTTACTTTATCGGACAGGTTTCAAGAAAGGGAAGTCCGTACTCTCCGTTTACGGCAGCAAAATAATCTAAACTTTGCCAGATCAGATGTGGTTTTTCTTGCAGACTCTCACAGGGCTGCATTGGTGAAATAATAGTAATAAAGGGGCAGTCCTGCGAATGGCAAGATGGATCCTATATAAAGTAATGGAGCTCGCTGGAAAGGGGATACTTCGCTCTATAGAGAGCAGTGGGCGCACATTAAAAATTAAATCCTGCAGCCAATATAAAAATCACATTATGCTGCTTTCTGCGCATAAAAAGCTGACAATCACTTCTATTTTCGAATGCATGTGTTTCTCAATTAGGGTTATAAGCTCGCCATCTTTCAGTTTGCAAAGAAAATAAATAAATAAATAAATAAATAAAGTGCAAAAATCTTTACCCAATTACACTGGGATTAGAAAGACAATTTCATATTCACCCCTGGAACGCCCATGTTCACCCCATTTTATGAAAAACCAATAACGTGTTGTGTGTGCGTTTTCTGCTCACCCAGTGGCTAAAGTACGATTTATTGCTCTGTAATTTACATATATACTTCACATTTTTGATAAAATACGATTTTTGGTGAAGAATTTTTGATGCAGCTTAATACATTTTTGCCCTGCGTATTTGTGTGAATGATCGAATTACTCGTTTTGTAAGATTTTTAATATACAAAATTGCATTGTGCACTTGTGTAAAGTCTGCATCTCCTCCCCATACTAAAGTGCTGTATACCCTTAATGAGACACTAGGTTTTCAGGGTAAAAAAAAAAAAAAAAAAAGTGTTTTAGATCACTGGTTTTCAAATATGTCTTCAGTCCTCCTTAACAAGCCAGATTTTCAGGATTACCTTGGATGAGAGCAGATTAATAACCATGTTTTATTTCCCCTGTACTCCAGTTCAGATATCCAGAAAAATCTGTCCAGTTAGAGAGGTCTAAGGACAGGTTTAACAACCAGTGTTTTGAAGTTTTGGAACTACATTTCCCATGATGCTCATTTTTCAACAGCTAAACTCCACCCACAACTTGAAACAATTTGGCTCCTCCTCATAAGGCTCACATCTACAGCTGACAAGACTAGTCAAGTTCATATTGCTAATATAAAGTGCATTGTTTTGCAGATGTTATCTGCTAAAGCCAATTAGACAATATGTAGCTGAAGGTGCATTTCTTATTCAGAGAACTAGAAAACCCACAATATTTAGAGATACAATTACATGAAAAGGGGGCAAAATAGAGAAATATATTGCAAACTGTTTCACTGTGCTTAACTGAAACCAAATGTATTAAAATCTCAACCCTTTAACGCACAGACTTTCCTACAGTCTCAACCAAAAATAAATAGCTCTAGAGTCTGATCTCAAAATAGCTTTTATCACCTTTTTATTCATCTCTGTCAAGCTTTAAAAGAAGGTACAATGAGTGTCCCCCCCTAGTCACAGCATTATTATTATGGTCTGAATAAGTAAACACAGCGTCTATTGTATAAGGCTCTTCCAATTAATAAAAAATAAATGGCCAAAAAGGATTTGGGTGTTGGGAGGTTTCTCTCGGTCTCCGACCAGCAAAAAAAAAAAAAAAAAAAACGCGCATAATCTGTATATAGTGAACAAAATATGTGATTTGGCATAAAAAACATCACAAGTTAAAGAATTTAAGCAGGATACATTTTAATTAAACCACAGATCAAGAAGAGTTCACTTTTAAACCCGTTATTTATAAACCATTATGGTGCACATCTGTATTATTCAATGCAAACTCAACCCAGCCTTTCCATGTCTCGCACAAAAGCAATATTACATTGCCCTTAAAGGGACACTCAAGTCAAGATTAAACTTTATGATTTAGAAAGAGCAGCAATTTTAAAATTCTTTCCAATTAACTTCCATTATCAATTTTTTTGCAATCATTTTATAGGCACATTTTTTTACCCACTCATATACATATAGTACTCTATGATTGGCTGAGGTCTGTCACATGATACAGGGGGGGCCTGCAAATAGAATAAATTTGCCAAAAAAAAAATAAAAAAAATCTGCTGCTTTTGTGGAATTCAGAGAGTTATTGCATTGCCTGAATGTTTGGGGGTTGTATATCCTATTAACACCTTTTTTATACTTTTTTTCTTCTTCAATATATATATGTTTAGCTGCAGCTCACTGACATACATGACAAAAAAAAGTCCCTTTAATTTCTTTATCAGCATAGAGCTATACGTATCCTGCTTTACATCTCCTTAAGTCAGATTTTATAGGAAACGCTGCACCTGTAGGAGACTTTTTAAAGATCTGTAAAACTCTGACAGCTACACCACATGACAAACTACTGAACCAAAGAAAATACGCATCTAGCGGTTAGCGGTGCACTTAAGTGTTTGCGTTAAGTTGCCCTCATTTAATACTGTGGTTACGTTGCTGGGCAAAGGGCTGAGCTGGGTTTAATATTTGTTGTTATCTATATTTTAATGACCAGAAAAGATATTTCCAAGAATAAAATGTTGAGAAATAGAATTCTGATATTTCTGAGAAAAAAAAAAAAAAAAAAAAAAAAAACCACCACACGTGCCTATCCTCCTTCCTCTAGAAGAAGCCACAATAAAACAAAACCTTTAGCCGTTCGGTAATAGAAAATTAGATGAGACTATAAAAGCGACCCTTCTATCCTAGACTGAATATACCAACTAGCCTCTTTAGAGCGCAGCGATTTCCTCTCCTACCCACAACTATACATAGTATGGAGGTCAGAGGCCTGAGCTTTGTGTTGAGGTTAAGCAGTTTGTCTGATAGAAGGATGGCACCTATATTCAGCATGTATTACCTAATGTTACATAGCCGACCGTGTGAGATGCACTTTATGCGCATAGCTACACTATACAGGTCAACCACACTCTTATCTCACAGTAACCACCAAGTCAGCTACCCTGGCCTGAGGAGAAGTATGGCGTAAACTGCATACAGTAGTAGCGCTATATTATACCTATCCATGGGATCGATTTAAATAGAAATGAATTATAGAGGACAGACATAGAAGTAGTCTCTTAACCTCAAACATGGGAAACACGGCTGTAATGGGTTTTGATTTTCAATTAATTTGGATTGTAAGCTCTGTGAGGCAGAGAATTCAAAATGTCTAAGTTTTTCAAAAGGAAGCGATATGAAACCCAAACATTTTGTTTTCTGATTCAGACAGAACATATTTAAAACAAAAAAATACATTTATTTCGATTATAAAAATTTGCTTCATTCTCATGATATTCTGTGTGGAAGAGATACCTAGGTAGTATCTGTAGCACTACATGACAGGTAATAGTGCTGTTATCTAGTGCTCTTGCTAATGTATAATACTGTGTGTTATAGAGATACCTAGGTAGCATCTGTAGCACTACATGACAGGTAATAGTGCTGTTATCTAGTGCTCTTGCTAATGTATAATATTGTGTGTTATAGAGATACCTAGGTAGTATCTGTAGCACTACATGACAGGTAATAGTGCTGTTATCTAGTGCTCTTGCTAATGTATAATATTGTGTTATAGAGATACCTAGGTAGTATCTGTAGCACTACATGACAGGTAATAGTGCTGTTATCTAGTGCTCTTGCTAATGTATAATATTGTGTTATAGAGATACCTAGGTAGTATCTGTAGCATTACATGACAGGTAATAGTGCTGTTATCTAGTGCTCTTGCTAATGTATAATATTGTGTTATAGAGAAAACTAGGTAGTATCTGTAGCACTACATGACAGGTAATAGTGCTGTTATCTAGTGCTCTTGCTAATGTATAATATTGTGTGTTATAGAGATACCTAGGTAGCATCTGTAGCACTACATGACAGGTAATAGTGCTGTTATCTAGTGCTCTTGCTAATGTATAATATTGTGTGTTATAGAGATACCTAGGTAGTATCTGTAGCACTACATGACAGGTAATAGTGCTGTTATCTAGTGCTCTTGTTAATGTATAATATTGTGTTATAGAGATACCTAGGTAGTATCTGTAGCACTACATGACAGGTAATAGTGCTGTTATCTAGTGTTCTTGCTAATGTATAATATTGTGTGTTATAGAGATACCTAGGTAGTATCTGTAGCACTACATGACAGGTAATAGTAATGTTATCTAGTGCTCTTGCTAATGTATAATATTGTGTTATAGAGATACCTAGGTAGTATATGTAGCACTACATGACAGGTAATAGTGCTGTTATCTAGTGCTCTTTCTAATGTATAATATTGTGTGTTATAGAGATACCTAGGTACTATCTGTAGCACTACATGACAGGTAATAGTGCTGTTATCTAGTGCTCTTGCTAATGTATAATATTGTGTTATAGAGATACCTAGGTAGTATCTGTAGCACTACATGACAGGTAATAGTGCTGTTATCTAGTGCTCTTGCTAATGTATAATATTGTGTGTTATAGAGATACATAGGTAGTATCTGTAGCACTACATGACAGGTAATAGTGCTGTTATCTAGTGCTCTTGCTAATGTATAATATTGTGCTATAGAGATACCTAGGTAGTATATGTAGCACTACATGACAGGTAATAGTGCTGTTATCTAGTGCTCTTGCTAATGTATAATATTGTGTGTTATAGAGATACCTAGGTAGTATATGTAGCACTACATGACAGGTAATAGTACTGTTATCTAGTGCTCTTGCTAATGTATAATATTGTATGTTATAGAGATACCTATGTAGTATCTGTAGCACTACATGACAGGTAATAGTGCTGTTATCTAGTGCTCTTGCTAATGTATAATATTGTGTTATAGAGATACCTAGGTAGTATCTGTAGCACTACATGACAGGTATTTAGTGCTGTTATCTAGTGCTCTTGCTAATGTATAATATTGTGTTATAGAGATACCTAGGTAGTATCTGTAGCACTACATGACAGGTAATAGTGCTGTTATCTAGTGCTCTTGCTAATGTATAATATTGTGTTATAGAGATACCTAGGTAGTATATGTAGCACTACATAACAGGTAATAGTGCTGTTATCTAGTGTTCTTGCTAATGTATAATATTGTGTGTTATAGAGATACCTAGGTACTATCTGTAGCACTACATGACAGGTAATAGTGCTGTTATCTAGTGCTCTTGCTAATGTATAATATTGTGTGTTATAGAGATACCTAGGTAGTATCTGTAGCACTACATGACAGGAAATAGTGCTGTTATTAGTGCTCTTGCTAATGTATAATATTGTGTGTTATAGAGATACCTAGGTAATATCTGTAGCACTACATGACAGGTAATAGTGCTGTTATCTAGTGCTCTTGCTAATGTATAATATTGTATTATAGAGATACCTAGGTAGTATCTGTAGCACTACATGAGAGGTAATAGTGCTGTTATCTAGTGCTCTTGCTAATGTATAATATTGTTTTATAGAGATACCTAGGTACTATCTGTAGCACTACATGACAGGTAATAGTGCTGTTATCTAGTGCTCTTGCTAATGTATAATATTGTGTTATAGAGATACCTAGGTAGTATATGTAGCACTACATGACAGGTAATAGTGCTGTTATCTAGTGCTCTTGCTAATGTATAATATTGTGTTATAGAGATACCTAGGTAGTATCTGTAGCACTACATGACAGGTAATAGTGCTGTTATCTAGTGCTCTTGCTAATGTATTAAATATTGTGTTATAGAGATACCTAGGTAGTAGCATCTGTAGCACTACATGACAGGTAATAGTGCTGTTATCTAGTGCTCTTGCTAATGTATAATATTGTGTGTTATAGAGATACCTAGGTAGTATCTGTAGCACTACATGACAGGTAATAGTGCTGTTATCTAATGCTCTTGCTAATGTATAATATTGTGTGTGATAGAGATACCTAGGTAGTATCTGTAGCACTACTTGACAGGTAATAGTGCTGTTATCTAGTGCTCTTTGCTAATGTTATAATATTGTGTTATAGAGATTACCATAGGTAGTATCTGTAGCACTACATGACAGGGGTAATAGTCTGTTATCTAGTGCTCTTGCTAATGTATATAATATTGTGTTTATAGAGATACCTAGGTAGTATATGTAGCACTACATGACAGGTAATAGTGCTGTTATCTAGTGCTCTTGCTAATGTATAATATTGTAGTTATAGAGATACCTAGGTAGTACTGTAGCACTACATGACAGGTAATAGTGCTGTTATCTAGTGCTCATGCTAATGTATAATATGTGTGTTATAGAGATACCTAGGTAGTATCTGTAGCACTACATGACAGGTAATAGTGCTGCCCTCTAGTCCTCTTGCTAATGTATAATATTGTGTGTTATAGAGATACCTAGGTAGTATCTGTAGCAATACATGACAGGTAATAGTACTGTTATCTAGTGCTCTTGCTAATGTATAATATTGTGTGTTATAGAGATACCTAGGTAGTATCTGTAGCACTACATGACAGGTAATAGTGCTGTTATCTAGTGCTCTTGCTAATGTATAATATGATGTTTATAGAGATACCTAGGTAGTATCTGTAGCACTACATAACAGGTAATAGTGCTGTTATCTAGTGCTCTTGCTAATGTATAATATTGTGTGTTATAGAGATACCTAGGTAGTATCTGTAGCACTACATGACAGGTAATAGTGCTGTTATCTAGTTGCTCTTGCTAATGTATAATATTGTGTGTTATAGAGATACCTAGGTAGTATCTGTAGCACTACATGACAGGTAATAGTGCTGTTATCTAGTGATCTTGCTAATGTATAATATTGTGTTATAGAGATACCTAGGTAGATCTGTAGCACTACATGACAGGTAATAGTGATGTTATCTAGTGCTCTTGCTAATGTATAATATTGTGTTATAGAGATACCTAGGTAGTATCTGTAGCACTACATGACAGGTAATAGTGCTGTTATATAGTGCTCTTGCTAATGTATAATATTATGTGTTATAGAGATACCTAGGTAGTATCTGTAGCACTACATGACAGGTAATAGTGCTGTTATCTAGTGCTCTTGCTAATGTATAATATTGTGTTATAGAGATACCTAGGTAGTATCTGTAGCACTACATGACAGGTATTAGTGCTGTTATCTAGTGCTATTGCTTATGTATAATATTGTGTGTTATAGAGATACCTAGGTAGTATCTGTAGCACTACATGACAGGTAATAGTGCTGTTATCTAGTGCTATTGCTTATGTATAATATTGTGTTATAGAGATACCTAGGTAGTATCTGTAGCACTACATGATAGGTAATAGTGCTGTTATCTAGTGCTCTTGCTAATGTATAATATTGTGTGATATAGAGATACCTAGGTAGTATCTGTAGCACTACATGACAGGTAATAGTGCTGTTATCTAGTGCTCTTGCTAATGTATAATATTGTGTTATAGAGATACCTAGGTAGTATATGTAGCACTACATGACAGGTAATAGTGCTGTTATCTAGTGCTCTTGCTAATGTATAATATTGTGTGTTATAGAGATACCTAGTAGTATCTGCATCACTACATGACAGGTAATAGTGCTGTTATCTAGTGCTCTTGCTAATGTATAATATTATGTTATAGAGATACCTAGGTAGTATCTGTAGCACTACATGACAGGTAATAGTGCTGTTATCTAGTGCTCTTGCTAATGTATAATATTGTGTGTTATAGAGATACCTAGTGTAGTATCTGCATCACTACATGACTGGTAATAGTGCTGTTATCTAGTGTTCTTGCTAATGTATAATATTGTGTTATAGAGATACCTACGTAGTATCTGTAGGCACTACATGACAGTAATAGTTCTGTTATCTAGTGCTCTTGCTAATGTATAATATTGTGTTATAGAGATACCTAGGTAGTATCGTGCATCACTACATGACAGGTAATAGTGCTGTTATCTAGTGCTCTTGCTAATCGTATAATAGTGTGTGTTATTAGAGATACTAGGAAGTATCTGTAGCACGTACAAGACAGGTAATAGGTGCTGTTATCTAGTGCTCTTGCTAATGTATAATATTGTGTGTTATAGAGATACCTAGGTAGTATCTGTAGCACTACATGACAGGTAATAGTGCTGTTATCTAGTGCTCTTGCTAATGTATAATATTGTGTGTTATAGAGGATGCCTAGTTAGGTATCTGTAGCACTACATGACAGGTAATAGTGCTGTTATCTAGTGCTCTTGCTAATGTATAATATTGTGTGTTATAGAGATACATAGGTAGTATCTGTAGCACTACATGACAGGTAATAGTGCTGTTATCTAGTGCTCTTGCTAATGTATAATATTGTGTGTTTATAGAGATACCTAGGTAGTATCTGTAGCACTACATGACAGGTAATAGTGCTGTTATCTAGTGCTCTTGCTAATGTATAATATTGTGTTATAGAGATACCTAGGTAGTATCTGTAGCACTACATGACAGGTAATAGTGTTGTTATCTAGTGGTCTTGCTAATGTATAATATTATGTGTTATAGAGATACCTAGGGAGTATCTGTAGCACTACATGACAGGTAATAGTGCTGTTATCTAGTGCTCTTGCTAATGTTTAATAACAGAATTTATGTTAACCTGATAATTACTTTCTCCAACGGTGTGTCCGGTCCACGGCGTCATCCTTACTTGTGGGATATTCTCTTCCCAACAGAAATGGCAAAGAGCCCAGCAAAGCTGGTCACATGATCCCTCCTAGGCTCCGCCTTCCCCAGTCAATTCGACCGACGTAAAGGAGGAATATTTGCATAGGAGAAATCATATGATACCGTGGTGACTGTAGTTAGAGAATAATAAATCATCAGACCCGATTAAAAAACCAGGGCGGGCCGTGGACCGGACACACCGTTGGAGAAAATAATTTATCAGGTAAACATAAATTCTGTTTTCTCCAACATAGGTGTGTCCGGTCCACGGCGTCATCCTTACTTGTGGAAACAATACCAAAGCTTTAGGACACGGATGATGGGAGGGAGCAAATCAGGTCACCTAGAGGAAGGCACCACGGCTTGCAAAACCTTTTCTCCCAAAAATAGCCTCAGAAGAAGCAAAAGTATCAAATTTGTAAAATTTGGTAAAAGTGTGCAGTGAAGACCAAGTCGCTGCCCTTACATATCTGATCAACAGAAGCCTCGTTCTTGAAGGCCCATTGTGGAAGCCACGGCCCTAGTGGAATGAGCTGTGATTCTTTCAGGAGGCTGCCGTCCGGCAGTCTCATAAGCCAATCTGATGATGCTTTTAAGCCAAAAAGAGAGAGAGGTAGAAGTTGCTTTTTGACCTCTCCTTTTACCAGAATAAACAACAAACAAGGAAGATGTTTGTCTGAAATCCTTTGTAGCCTCTAAATAGAATTTTAGAGCACGAACTACATCCAAATTGTGCAACAAACGTTCCTTCTTTGAAACTGGATTCGGACACAAAGAAGGCACGACTATCTCCTGGTTAATATTTTTGTTAGAAACAACTTTCGGGAAGAAGAACCAGGTTTAGTACGCAAAACCACCTTATCTGCATGGAACACCAGATAAGGAGGAGAACACTGCAGAGCAGATAACTCTGAAACTCTTCTAGCAGAAGAAATTGCAACCAAAAACAAAACTTTCCAAGATAATAACTTGATTCAACGGAATGTAGGGGTTCAAACGGAACCCCCTGAAGAACTGAAAGAACTAATTGAGACTCCAAGGAGGAGTCAAAGGTTTGTAAACAGGCTTGATTCTAACCAGAGCCTGAACAAAAGCTTGAACATCTGGCACAGCCGCCAGCTTTTTGTGAAGTAAAACAGATAAAGCAGAAATCTGTCCCTTCAAAGAACTTGCAGATAATCCTTTCTCCAAACCTTCTTGAAGAAAGGATAGAATCTTAGGAATTTTTATCTTGTTCCATGGGAATCCTTTAGATTCACACCAACAGATATATTTTTTCCATATTTTATGGTTAGATTTTTCTAGTTTACAGGCTTCTGGCCTGAACAAGAGTATCAATGACAGAATCTGAGAACCCTCGCTTTGATAAAATCAAGCGTTCAATCTCCAAGCAGTCAGTTGGAGTGAGGCCAGATTCGGATGTTTCGAACGGACCTTGAACAAGAAGGTCCTGTCTCAAAGGTAGCTTCCATGGTGGAGCCGATGACATATTCACCAGATCTGCATACCAAGTCCTGCGTGGCCACGCAGGAGCTATCAAGATCACCGATACCCTCTCCTGTTTGATCCTGGCTACCAGCCTGGGAATGAGAGGAAACGGTGGGAACACATAAGCTAGGTTGAAGCTCCAAGGTGCTACTAGTGCATCCACTAGAGTCGCCTTGGGATCCCTGGATCTGGACCCGTAGCAAGGAACCTTGAAGTTCTGACGAGACGCCATCAGATCCATGTCTGGAATGCCCCACAATTGAATTATTTGGGCAAAGATTTCCGGATGGAGTTCCCCACCCCCCGGATGAAATGTCTGACGACTCAGAAAATCCGCTTCCCAATTTTCCACTCCTGGGATGTGGATTGCAGACAAGTGGCAGGAGTGAGTCTCCGCCCATTGAATTATTTTGGTCACTTCTTCCATCGCCAGGGAACTCCTTGTTCCCCCCTGATGGTTGATATACGCAACCGTCGTCATGTTGTTCTGATTGAAACCGTATGAATTTGTTGGCCTTTGCTAGCTGAGGCCAAGCCTTGAGAGCATTGAATATCGCTCTCAGTTCCAGAATATTTATCGGGAGAAGAGATTCTTCCCGAGACCAAAGACCCTGAGCTTTCAGGGGTTCCCAGACCGCGCCCCAGCCCACCAGACTGGCGTCGGTCGTGACAATGACCCACTCTGGTCTGCGGAAGCTCATCCCTTGTGACAGGTTGTCCAGGGTCAGCCACCAACGGAGTGAATCTCTGGTCCTCTGATCTACTTGTATCGTCGGAGACAAGTCTGTATAATCCCCATTCCACTGACTGAGCATGCACAGTTGTAATGGTCTTAGATGAATTCGCGCAAAAGGAACTATGTCCATTGCCGCGACCATCAAACCTATTACTTCCATGCACTGCGCTATGGAAGGAAGAAGAACAGAATGAAGTACTTGACAAGAGCTTAGAAGTTTTGATTTTCTGGCCTCTGTCAGAAAAATCCTCATTTCTAAGGAGTCTATTATTGTTCCCAAGAAGGGAACTCTTGTTGACGGAGATAGAGAACTTTTTTCTACGTTCACTTTCCACCCGTGAGATCTGAGAAAGGCCAGGACAATGTCCGTATGAGCCTTTGCTTGTGGTAGAGACGACGCTTGAATCAGTATGTTGTCCAAGTAAGGTACTACTGCAATGCCCCTTGGTCTTAGCACCGCTAGAAGGGACCCTAGTACCTTTGTGAAAATTCTTGGAGCAGTGGCTAATCCGAATGGAAGTGCCACAAACTGGTAATGCTTGTCCAGAAAGGCGAACCTTAGGAACCGATGATGTTCCTTGTGGATAGGAATATGTAGATACGCATCCTTTAAATCCACCGTGGTCATGAATTGACCTTCCTGGATGGTAGGAAGAATTGTCCGAATGGTTTCCATTTTGAACGATGGAACCTTGAGAAATTTGTTTAGGATCTTGAGATCTAAGATTGGTCTGAATGTTCCCTCATTTTTGGGAACTATGAACAGATTGGAGTAGAATCCCATCCCTTGTTCTCCTAATGGAACCGGATGAATCACTCCCATTTTTAACAGGTCTTCTACACAATGTAAGAATGCCTGTCTTTTTATGTGGTCTGAAGACAATTGAGACCTGTGGAACCTCCCCCTTGGGGGTAGCTCCTTGAATTCCAGAAGATAACCTTGGGAGACTATTTCTAGCGCCCAAGGATCCATAACATCTCTTGCCCAAGCCTGAGCGAAGAGAGAAAGTCTGCCCCCCACCAGATCCGGTCCCGGATCGGGGGCCAACATCTCATGCTGTCTTGGTAGCAGTGGCAGGTTTCTTAGCCTGCTTACCTTTGTTCCAGCCTTGCATTGGCCTCCAGGCTGGCTTGGTTTGAGAAGTATTACCCTCTTGCTTAGAGGATGTAGAACTTGAGGCTGGTCCGTTTCTGCGAAAGGGACGAAAATTTGGTTTATTTTAGCCTTAAAAGACCTATCCTGAGGAAGGGCGTGGCCCTTACCCCAGTGATATCTGAAATAATCTCTTTCAAGTCAGGGCCAAACAGCGTTTTCCCCTTGAAAGGTATGTTAAGCAATTTGTTCTTGGAAGACGCATCCGCTGACCAAGATTTTAGCCAAAGCGCTCTGCGCGCCACAATAGCAAACCCTGAATTTTTCGCCGCTAATCTAGCTAATTGCAAAGTGGCGTCTAAAGTAAAAGAGTTAGCCAATTTAAGAGCGTGAACTCTGTCCATAATCTCCTCATAAGAAGAATCTTTATTGAGCGACTTTTCTAGTTCATCGAACCAGAAACACGCTGCTGTAGTGACAGGAACAATGCATGAAATTGGTTGTAGAAGGTAACCTTGCTGAACAAACATCTTTTTAAGCAAACCCTCTAATTTTTTTATCCATAGGATCTTTGAAAGCACAACTATCTTCTATAGGGATAGTAGTGCGTTTGTTTAGAGTAGAAACCGCCCCCTCGACCTTGGGGACTGTCTGCCATAAGTCCTTTCTGGGGTCGACCATAGGAAACAATTTCTTAAATATAGGGGGAGGGACAAAAGGTATGCCGGCCTTTCCCATTCTTTGTTTACAATGTCCGCCACCCCGCTTGGGTATAGGAAAAGCTTCGGGGGGGCCCCGGGACCTCTAGGAACTTGTCCATCTTGCATAATTTCTCTGGAATGACCAAATTGTCACAATCATCCAGAGTAGACAACACCTCCTTAAGCAGAGCGCGGAGATGTTCCAATTTAAATTTGAATGTAATCACATCAGGTTCAGCTTGTTGAGAAATTTTCCCTGAATCTGAAATTTCTCCCTCAGACAAAACCTCCCTGGCCCCCTCAGACTGGTGTAGGGGCATGTCAGAACCATTATCATCAGCGTCCTCATGCTCTTCAGTATTTTCTAAAACAGAGCAGTCGCGCTTTCGCTGATAAGTGGGCATTTTGGCTAAAATGTTTTTGATAGAATTATCCATTACAGCCGTTAATTGTTGCATAGTAAGGAGTATTGGCGCACTAGATGTACTAGGGGCCTCCTGTGTGGGCAAGACTGGCGTAGACGAAGGAGGGGATGATGCAGTACCATGCTTACTCCCCTCACTTGAGGAATCATCTTGGCATCATTTTCTCTAAATTGTTTGTCACATACATCACATCTATTTAAATGAGAAGGAACCTTGGCTTCCTCACATACAGAACATAGTCTATCTGATAGTTCAGACATGTTAAACAGGCATAAACTTGATAACAAAGTACAAAAAACGTTTTAAAATAAAACCGTTACTGTCACTTTAAATTTTAAACTGAACACACTTTATTACTGAATATGTGAAAAAGTATGAAGGAATTGTTCAAAATTCACCAAAATTTCACCACAGTGTCTTAAAGCCTTAAAAGTATTGCACACCAAATTTGAAAGCTTTAACTCTTAAAATAACGGAACCGGAGCCGTTTTATATTTAACCCCTATACAGTCCCTGGTATCTGCTTTGCTGAGACCCAACCAAGCCCAGAGGGGAATACGATACCAAATGACGCCTTCAGTAAGCTTTTTCTATGTATCTGAGCTCCTCACACATGCATCTGCATGCCTTGCTTCCCAAAAACAACTGCGCATTAGTGGCGCGAAAATGAGGCTCTGCCTATGATTAGAGAAGGCCCCCAGTGAAAAAGGTGTCCAATACAGTGCCTGCCGTTTCTTTAACATAATTCCCAAGAATAAAATAACTCCTCAAAGCTATAAACTATTAAAAATGCTTATAAATCAATCGTTTTAGCCCAGAAAAATGTCTACCAGTCTTTAAAGCCCTTGTGAAGCCCTTTATTCTTATTAAATAAGAATAAAGGGCTTACCGGATCCCATAGGGAAAATGACAGCTTCCAGCATTACCAAGTCTTGTTAGAAATGTGTCATACCTCAAGCAGCAAAAGTCTGCTCACTGTTTCCCCCAACTGAAGTTAATTCCTCTCAACAGTCCTGTGTGGGAAACAGCCATCGATTTTAGTAACGGTTGCTAAAATCATTTTCCTCTTACAAACAGAAATCTTCATCTCTTTTCTGTTTCAGAGTAAATAGTACATACCAGCACTATTTTAAAATAACAAACTCTTGATTGAAGAATAAAAAACTACATTTAAACACCAAAAAACTCTAAGCCATCTCCGTGGAGATGTTGCCTGTACAACGGCAAAGAGAATGACTGGGGAAGGCGGAGCCTAGGAGGGATCATGTGACCAGCTTTGCTGGGCTCTTTGCCATTTCCTGTTGGGGAAGAGAATATCCCACAAGTAAGGATGACGCCGTGGACCGAACACACCTATGTTGGAGAAATTGTGTGTTATAGAGATACCTAGGTAGTATCTGCAGCACTACATGACAGGTAATAGTGCTGTTATCTAGTGCTCTTGCTAATGTATAATATTGTGTGTTATAGAGATACCTAGGTAGTATCTGCAGCACTACATGACAGGTAATAGTGCTGTTATCTAGTGCTCTTGCTAATGTATAATATTGTGTGTTATAGAGATACCTAGGTAGTATCTGTAGCACTACATGACAGGTAATAGTGCTGTTATCTAGTGATCTTGCTAATGTATAATATTGTGTGTTATAGAGATACCTAGGTAGTATCTGTAGCACTACATGACAGGTAATAGTGCTGTTATCTAGTGCTCTTGCTAATGTATAATATTGTGTGTTATAGAGATACCTAGGTAGTATCTGTAGCACTACATGACAGGTAATAGTGCTGTTATCTAGTGCTCTTGCTAATGTATAATATTGTGTTATAGAGATACCTAGGTAGTATCTGTAGCACTACATGACAGGTAATAGTGCTGTTATCTAGTGCTCTTGCTAATGTATAATATTGTGTGTTATACAGATACCTAGGTAGTATCTGTAGCACTACATGACAGGTAATAGTGCTGTTATCTAGTGCTCTTGCTAATGTATAATATTGTGTTATAGAGATACCTAGGTAGTATCTGTAGCACTACATGACAGGTAATAGTGCTGTTATCTAGTGCTCTTGCTAATGTATAATATTGTGTTATAGAGATACCTAGGTAGTATCTGTAGCACTACATGACAGGTAATAGTGCTGTTATCTAGTGCTCTTGCTAATGTATAATATTGTGTATTATAGATATACCTAGGTAGTATCTGTAGCACTACATGACAGGTAATAGTGCTGTTATCTAGTGCTCTTGCCAATGTATAATATTGTGTGTTATAGAGATACCTAGGTAGTATCTGTAGCACTATATGACAGGTAATAGTGCTGTTATCTAGTGCTCTTGCTAATGTATAATATTGTGTTATAGAGATACCTAGGTAGCATCTGTAGCACTACATGACAGGTAATAGTGCTGTTATCTAGTGCTCTTGCTAATGTATAATATTGTGTGTTATAGAGATACCTAGGTAGTATCTGTAGCACTACATGACAGGTAATAGTGCTGTTATCTAGTGCTCTTGCTAATGTATAATATTGTGTGTTATAGAGATACCTAGGTAGTATCTGTAGCACTATATGACAGGTAATAGTGCTGTTATCTAGTGCTCTTGCTAATGTATAATATTGTGTTATAGAGATACCTAGGTAGTATCTGTAGCACTACATGACAGGTAATAGTGCTGTTATCTAGTGCTCTTGCCAATGTATAATATTGTGTGTTATAGAGATACCTAGGTAGTATCTGTAGCACTATATGACAGGTAATAGTGCTGTTATCTAGTGCTCTTGCTAATGTATAATATTGTGTTATAGAGATACCTAGGTAGCATCTGTAGCACTACATGACAGGTAATAGTGCTGTTATCTAGTGCTCTTGCTAATGTATAATATTGTGTTGTTATAGAGATACCTAGGTAGTATCTGTAGCACTACATGACAGGTAATAGCGCTGTTATCTAGTGCTCTTGCTAATATATAACATTCTTGTAAAACTGCTGCCATATAGTGATCTAGAAATGGTCCAGCTTCTTATCATATGTCCATGCTTTTCAACAAAAGATACAAAGAAAAAAATAGAAATAAATTAGAAATTTGTTTAATATCTCGACTACCTGAATTATGAACGAAATTTTGTTGGTTTCATATCCCAATGAGTAACAAAGGAATAGTTTAGTCAAAATTAAACTTTAATGATTCAGATAGAGCAGTAAATTTTAAGCAGCTTTAACTTCTATTACCAATTTCTTTGTTCTCTTGGTATCTTTTTTTGAAAAAGCAGGAATGCAAGCTTAGAAGCTGGCCCGCTTTTGGTTTAGCACCTGGGTAGCAGTTTCTGATTGGTGTCTAAATGTAGCCACCAATCAGCTAACATTACCCAGGTGCTGAACCAAAAATGGGCAGGCTCCTAAGCTTACATTCAAATAAAGATACCAGGAGAACAAAGAAAAATTTAAAAATTAGAAAGTTGCATAAAATTGCTTCTCTATCTGAATCATTAAAGTTACATTTTGATTAGACTCTCTCTTTAAAGGGACAGTCAAGTCCAAAATAAACGTTCATGATTCAGGGCATGGAATTTTAAACAACTTTCCAATTTACTTTTATCACCAATTTTGCTTTGTTCTCTTGGTATTCTTAGTTAAAAGTTAAACCTAGGAGGTTCATATGCTAATTTTTTAGACCTTTAAGGCCGCCTCTAATCTGATAGTTTTTCACCACTAGAGGGCATTAGTTCATGTGTTTTATATAGATAACATTGAGCTCATGCACATGAAGTTACCTAGAAGCGAGCACTTATTGGCTAAAATGCAAGTCTGTCAAAAGAACTTGAATAAGGGGGCAGTCTGCAGAGGCTTAGATACAAGGTAATCACAGAGGTAAAAAGTATATTATTGTAACTGTTGGTTATGCAAAACTGGGGAATGGGTAATAAAGGGATTATCTATCTTTTAAAAACAACAAAAATTCTGGTGTTGACTGTCCCTTTAAATAAATAAAAACAAACCTAAAAAATATTGAATAGGGACATCAAAGATTAGCAATTACAGATTGTAATGCTCTTGCAAGAACAGAAAAAAAGTTCCAATAAGAATGTATATGCAAGTAAAAGGAAATGCAAGTTTGTGCACAACCAGACTGCTCACTGGCTAAGAAGGAAAACGTAAGACAGCACTGAAGCCTTTTTATATCTCTGTAACAGCATCACTAGCTTCTTAAATCTTAAACTTGTCCAGAAAGGATAGCAACAACAGATTTGCAGCCTATAAAGCTTACTTTACCTATCATGCATTATTTATAATGAGCTAAATTAGAAAGGAGGTGCTAATTAATCATCCTGCTGCTCATTATTAGCCCAAAGCCAACGATATTAATACAGCAGAGCTATTCCGATGTGTTACACATGTAAAGATACCGAGTGCTAAACTGAGAAGTGTTAGACTGTGGGAGAGCAGAACGCTCGTGTCTGAATCCGTTCTTCCAAGCAGGAGTTTAGCGAAGCAAGCAGATTATACGCACACCAACACACATTACAGTACGCAGCCTCAGCAATGTGATATTTGTATTGCTTTTAGGTTTTTAAAATATAAATATTTATATTACACTAATTTCTGTGATATTCTGTGTTGAAGCGATACCCAGGTAGCATCTGGAGCACTAAATGGCAGGAAATAGTGCGGCCCTCTAGAGCTCTCGCAAATCTGCTGCCATATAGTGCTCCAGAAATGGTCCGGCTCCAAAGCTTAAGGCCCTGCTTTTCAACAAAAGATACCAAGAGAATAAAGAAAGAAATAAGCAAATTAGAAAGTTGTTTAAAAATCACTGCTCTATCTGGACCATGAGAGAAACATTTTGGTTTCATATCCCTTTAACAACAGGTTACAATAAAAGTCCAATTTCAAAGCACAACAGGACTTATTCTAGTTACTGGCTCTCCAAGCATACGCGAGTATCATGAGCGTGCTCTTGCTCGTCTAGGCTGTGAATGTTAGGGAAGTTCTGAGCAAAAATACAACAACAAAAAAACACCACAACTTCTTAAAAGCAGTTTAGTAAATTTAGTGTTATTGGCTTCTAGACAATTTTCAAATTTACTACTGTTCCTGTCCCTTTAAAAACAATTTTTCAGTTTTTATTTAGAAATGTAAACTTGTCCTGGTTTATTCTTTTCTCACTCCAAAGGGACAGTAAACTGCACCGTATCCCAAACACTACAGATGCTAAAACATCTAACCACGTTATATATTGTAGCATGGTGAAAAAAATAATTGTGATATGCATATTATTATTATTATTATTATTATTATGCAACAGTGCACACATTACAAACGTTACCCTGCTATACATCAGTCTCTAATTAGCGTCAGAGGTGAGAAGATAATAAACTGCAAAACAATGCCAGTTTCACCATATAATGACACAAACAAGTCCAAATAACTCCAAAGGTGAGGGGGGGTCCGGCTATTAAAAAAGAGCGATCAGAAGCAATCTGCCAATTCAGAAGGTTCTTACATTTCTATAGTATTGCAATAAACTCACAAAGTCTTGTTACTCGCGGGTTATGACCCTTTAATGCCTCTACCGTATTGCTAAAGAGGCATTTAGTTTCATTTGTGCGGTTTTTTTGTTTTTTTAAAACCTGGTGAGATTTTCAGTCCTAATGAACACAGGAAAATGTGATCAGAGATCTAAAACAAAGTTAGATATATTGTTGTTTTTTTTTAAAGTGGCATAACACCCCTTATTTTTAGGAATCAGCTAGAGCATGACATTTTAAACAACTTTACAATGTACTACTTTTACCTAATTTGCAGTGTGCTCTTGGTATCCTTTGTTGAAGAGCATACTTAGGTAGGCAGTGCACTACAGGGTGCTAGCTGGTGAGCATGGATTTGATGTGAGAGAAACTGTATTTTGTTTGCTTAGTATGAGGATATTGAGCTATATACTTATACGATTATATATTTATTTCTTTAATCCACATGCGTATAAACATGCACATATGTAGAGTTCAAATCTAGAAAACATTACAGCATTGCACAAGCCCACTGGTTATCTACCCTAAAGTGTCAGTAAACATGTCACATAATTAAGGTTTGTATATCACTCACAGGAAGTTTTTGCAGAGACTAACGTATACACTGGGTGATGACAAAGTGCTCTGCTAATTACCACAATACCCCAGACCCCAGGTTTAAACCAATTCTCCTATCTTGATAAGACAAAAACAAAAAGGGCTTCTCTTGAAGGGCACTTGCACAGAGGGAGTCAGTGTGAGCGTTAAACACAGCGGAGTGTGATTAATATACAGTGATTTATTAGAAGTTTTAGCTTAGAACTGTGGGGAGATTAAAGGACCACTAAACCCAAAATCTTTCTTTCATGATTCAGATAGCGAATACAAATTTAAACAACATTACAATTTACTTCTATTATTTATTTTGCTTCATTTTTTAGATATCCTTAGTTGAAGAAAAAGCAATGCATATGGGAGAGCCAATCACACGAGGCTTCTATGTGCAGCAACCAATCAGCAGCTACTGAGCATATCTAGATATGCTTTTCAGCAAAGAATGTAAAGAGAATAAAACAAATTAGATAATAGAAGTAAATTAGAAAGATGTTTAAAACTGCATTCTCTTTCTAAAGCATGAAAGAAAAATTTTGGGTTTCATGTCCCTTTAATAAAGGAGAAGTGACACACATCCAATCCAAGACTTCATATTGCAAGAACGTCTTTTACAATAAACCAGTTGAAAAAGAAAAAAACAAATACATGGCAGTTAGCAGGTTAACTCTTGCAACATACTGCATCCTCTCAAGCAGCCAAGGGGTTAACCCACACAGCAATAAGCAGCTTAAGGAAATACAATGATAAGAAAGCGAATGGAAATATTGTAAAAAGGAAACAAGTTAAAAAGCCAAACCATCACTTTTTAGATTACCTGCATATTCAGCTCAATAGCTTTACTTTTTAACACAAATAGAAGATGTGCGCTCCTCTCTCACCCCCCTCGAGCGGTTATCTTTGTTAATGGGGATCTGGCTTTTGAACGTTCACATGCAGCAGATTGACAGATAAAACAGACCACAAATTTATAGATGAAGCGATCAGACAAAGATAAAACAACACACCACAGACCATTGTGTATTACACAAGTGCAATGCTGTGATGCTCGCTTCTTATGTGAGGGACTTGTCAGACAAAAGGACAGCAAATCATACTATAGTGAGGGATTCTGAGATTTTCCCTGGCACCAGAAAAACAAAATAAGTCCAATTTAAGCTTTGGTTTAATAGTACCAGTGAGCCAAAATGTAGGGCATCTAAAGTTTCTGTAAGAAGAATATTCTGATGCTTAAATAAAGAAGAAAGAAGTGTAAGATTTTAAGAGTGCTGCCATGTTGTAATCTAGATTTCCCTTATCTAATCTCTTCTGCTGGGTACAATTAGGCACAGATATGAAAGTGTGCAAACAATGGCTGAGTGTTATATGTAAAGTTACTATCTCACAGTGTCTAAAGTATCATTATCAGCTCATTTCTGTTACTAACTGTCCTCAGCAGGGGATAGGAGATAAGACAGGATAACTAAGTTACAATACGTAGGTGCCCATTACTATATAGAAGCTTATGTAGGTGCCCATTACTATATAGAAGCAAATGGGGAGGGGCTACTTTTCAGTAAAAAAAAAAAAATGGATAAAAATAAATATTGAAAGTAAATTGCAAAGTTTATTTACTAAACAAACATTTTTAATTTAATATCCCGTGAAAAATATAAATTTCAATATATTTTTTTTTATTAATAAAACACACACACCTTATAGCAGAGATGTAACCTACAAACATGAGTGAATACTTAATTATTAAAAAAAACACAAATGTAAAAATAACAACCACGTGAAGACAGGATGACAGAAGCCAGGAACAGGAATAAATGAACGTAAAGGAGAGAGCAAGCTATGCAGGAAAAGGTTATAGCAGCATCTTAATCCGTGTACACAGACCCCCCTTCTTGCCAGATCTGGAAGCAATTAGAGACAGTTAAAGTGATCTGCTTGCCACTAAATTTAACCCCAAACAATCGCCAACTGGAGAATGTGCGTCTCCTAGGTATGTGCTTCTTAAATATTAAATACTTTATTGTAAAGTTATTGACAAGAATTTGGAAAATTCAGGCAAATCCTGGCATGTGACCCGTGTGGAATTAGACACCAATATTATTTGCATCAAGAGTTCCATTCTCTATCTGTAGTTTGGAAGAGAAACACTTTTCTATTTTGGTGACATACACCTGAGGCATATAAGCTCTGCCCACCCAGAAAGGCGCACATTAGCGTACGATTAGGTTCCAGCAAGCGGCTCGCGTGTTATCCCAAAAGGTTTATGTGCTCCGTGTGAGTAAAGCTACAGATTGCTCAGGGACCAGATGTGTTGCTTCCTGTCTGTGCCAATCAAACTAATAACTTGCCAGTCGCAAAGCCTGTAAGGCAAAGGGTGGCATATTGTGCACTCTCGCATAATACAACTCCCCTAAAAAGATATTTGGTGGATGCCAGTTTAGGTACCAAACACTAAATGTGATAGCAATGGCCTCTCCTTCAATGCACATTACAAAAACATTTCCTTCTTGCTGTGGTTGGAGTCTTCTCATACTCTCTGCCAAGAGCTCTCAGTATCACTGCCAGTCGCACAAGCGCCAGGTGTATAAATCCACGTCACGACGGAACCCACGCCCAGCAGCTACTGCTATATAAAAAGGGCCACTTTAAAAAAAAAAAATAATAATAATAATACTGACCATATATTTTGAGTAAAATAGTGAATCCCTTTTTAATTCCATAGATGCCAGAGGGAACTGCTATGCAATATACGGCACCAGTGGGTAAATAGACATAACATTAACCAATTGCTTTCCAAATTGGGTTACAAACTTTATAAAATAGCTGAGGTACGCGAGGATGAAAATGAATCTGTAATAAAAGATGGAAGAATCACTATAGTTTGTTACATTTATAAAAATCCTAATTTCTTACTAGTCTGGGACCAATGAAAATGTCCAGATCTAATATAATAATAATAATAATATAATAATAATAATATAATAATAATAATATAATAATATAATAATAATAATAATAATAATAATAAAATAATAATAATAATAATAATAATATAATAATAATAATAATAATAATAATAATAATAATAATAATAATAATAATAATAATATAATAATAATAATATAATAATAATAATAATAATATAATAATAATAATAATATAATATAATAATAACAATAATAATAACAATAACAATAATAATAATAATAATAATAATAATAATAATAATAATAATAATAATTAAAACCCAAGAAGTTTAGTTTGACAATTGCTGTGTTCTTCGTGCCACGGCTCCTGGAACAAAAAAACTCAATAAAAGGAGGTATTAGTCCTCACTTGTGTACAAACAATAAAATGTAATTTACTAAAGGAATGTAATCAGTTAACCCTTCCACCTCCCCTTTCCTAACAGCCCATAAATAAGTCACCTTAGCCTATTAGTGCTCCAATACAGGAGGCCGGGCCCCACACCCCAGGAGCCCCTGACAGGGCACTGGCAAAGGTTATGCAGCGCAGGTCAGCTCCGAGGGAAACCTTCATTTCCTGAGCTAGGCCAAGAGCAGGGGTAATGGGATGAGATGCAATCATGGGCCTGCACAAAAAGGAGGCTGGCTTCTATTAAAGGGCTGCGATACCAGGTGCCAATAATAAACACTCAAACCCAAAGGTTCTTTGCTACAAGTGATGGTTTCAGGGCTGGCATTAATCAGGAGTGTTAGCCCCTCACCCCACACTGTACTTAACCCTTTACATGCCGTGTAGATACCCCCAGTAATACTAGAGAGACAGAATGCATTCATTTATAATGAACAGAGCATCAGCTGAACACTTCATTTAAATATATATGTCAGGTGACTTGCTCACTTAAAGGGATAGTGTACACCAGTTCTCATTTAACTGCATGTAATAGACACTACTATAAAGGATAATATGCACAGATACTGATCTAAAAATTCCAGTATAAAACTTTTTTTTGTATTAAATAAAACACTTAGAAGCTCCCAGTTTAGCTGAAACACCCACTGAAAGTGGTTCTATAGCAAAAAAAAGCAGACACTACCCCGCTTTCTCTGCATATGAAATACTCTTTACACAAACAGGAGCAAGCTGGATAGGTAGACATCAGTATTCTCCTAAAACGTTGGGGCTTGGTTAGGAGTCTGAAAACCAGCGCAATGTTATTTAAAAATAAGCAAAAGTATACTTTTTTTTTTAAGCTGTATAGGCTAAATAAATGGATCATCTACAAAACATTTATGCAAAGGAAAATTTGAATGTATAATGTCCCTTTAAGCAAAATAAATGTATATTATCACAAACCCTATTTAGGATGGAAGGGGGAATTTAATTTCATTGATGATGAAACAAAGTCCAATCCACCACAAATGGTTAACTAAACAGATTAAAAAAAAAACAAAACATCATGATGCCATTTATAGGATTATTTTGCCAGTAGTTTATATCTGAATAGTGTTTTTTCTGAGGTCCATACTTCTGTATGTTGCCTTTTTTTCACCCGGCTAAATGCTACACAGAAGTGCACACGCATAAGATAACCCCCTGCAGAAGAACCTTTTTAAGGGGTGTATTCTTGAAACCCAGCAAATGTAAGATGTAAAGTATCACACAATCGCCCACCCATAGAGATATGACCCCTTTCCCCCGAAACACTGTCAATGTTTTAATCATTTTTCCTTATTTAAAAACTCTGTATTAACGAATAAACATTTTGTACTGCAACCAACTAAACTACTTCTGCAGTGGGGCCACTATAAAAAGTTCACACGCAGATGATACATACACCACCCATTAAACCATACCGATTGTCAGATATTATCATCATCAGGTTTTTGTAGAGCGCCAACAGGTTCCGCAGCGCTATGAACATAGGTGGTATATAAAAACAATTACAGGGATTAGATGGGGAGAGAGGGCCCTGCCGAGAGTTGCACTGTTGTAGTCGGCTCTTATGAAGGTGAACTACAAACAGCTGTGCTCATAGGCTTACATGCTATGGGGTTTAAGGGGAAAGCAGTGGAGATAGGAAGGTTAGTGTAGGTTGTAAGCGTCCCTGAATAGTAAAGTCTTTAGGGAGCACTTGAAGCTTTTAAACTAGGGGAGATTCTTGTGGAGCGAGGCAGAGAATTCCATAAGATGGGAGCCAGTCTGGATAAGTCCTGTAAACGGGAATGTGAGGAGGTAACAAGAGAGGAGGAGAGTAGGAGATCATGGGCAGAGCGAAGGGGATGGGAGGGAGAGTATCTAGAGACAAGGTCTGAGATGTAGGGGGGAGCAATGCAATTGAGGGCTTTGTGTGTCAGAGTGAGAATTTTGTGTTTGATCCTAGAGGCAAGAGGAAGCCAGTGAAGGGATTGGCAGAGAGGTGCAGCAGATGAAGAGCGACTAATGATATATTTTGGAGCTGAAGATTAAATATTTTGACTTTAATATGAAGGAATTGTCTCAGATATCATCTTCATTTATTGAATTTACATACAGTACCTCATTTCCCCCCAAAAAATAAGCAGTTTAAGCCTGTGAGCTAGATTTGTAACGTATACGTATACTAGTGCGGCACAAAATGGAGGGGACTGAAACACCACTCACTATGTCTGAAAGAACATATAGCTGATTTGTAATAGATGAGGGTTCCTTATCCACCGCCTTAATCGCTTAAGATTGTTGAATAGGAAATAAATATCAAATATGCAGAAAAGAAAGTTAGTAATTGTAAAATGGAACAGATTTGAGAGAATATGATGTAGTAAAATGGGGGAAATAACACCTCCGTGTAAATGTTGAGGGTTTTTTTCCTCTCTTGAATTTGTGGCCACAATTGCTGTTTAAAGAAAAAAAAAAAAAAAAAGAAGAAGGTGGGCGAAGGGAAGTGAGTATGGGGGGGGGGGGGAACAAAAGTTGCTGGTGTGAGGTTCGCAGATCTCGAGGAGCAGCAAAAAGATTTTCCAATACAGCCTCTATCGGTTTCCTTTAGTTAGTAAAGCTATAAAAAAAAAAAACTCTAACACCATTCAGTTCTTGTCTTTGAAGCATCTAAAAAAAAAGAGATTACTTCAAAAATGTATAACACGGTTTTCAAAAACTATATTTATTTTTCGGTTTATGAATACACTTGTTCAGGTAGCAGAAATGTGTCAACCGACAGAGCTGTTGTAATCCTCAGACACTAATCATTCAGTATCTGCTGCGCACAAGTCTGCATTTCCTGTACGTTTATAAAATCCCAATAGCTTTGCTTTAAAAAAATATTTTACATAAAACATATTGAAACCTATTTAACAGTTGCTCTATTACATAGAGGGAAAAATGTGCCTTTAACATGTATCTGTTTCATGAGGGGTTAATTACAAATTGCAACCTGGGCAGAAACCAATGGGGAGTGGTATTTATCAGTCAAGTGTTTTCTCAAACGTTATCTTTATTGGCCGTCTGATAAGGCCAGAGTGAATGATTTGGTTGACTCTGTAGCTGGGCAATTTCTTAAGCAAACAAGGATGTCAGTCAAAGGGGAAAGACGAGCAAAAAACACTATGAATTTTAGAGTCTACCCCAGTAGACTGACAGGACATACTGTACAACTGTGGTTCTTTTGGACCATAATCTTCTGGGCGGAGACTAACTGGACTGAGACATGACCTCTAGATGCAAAACCGTCTCAGCCAATGAGATTGTAAAGCTTTCTGGGGAGCAGACCTCTGTATCAATCGGTCCCATCTTATCTTTATCTACTGCATCCCATATACAGAGCTACGGAATCTGGTGCTGTGTTACAAATAAGGACAATATTTACAGAAAAAAACATTTTGGCTTTAGGTTAGCGCACCCAGTGGCATTATGGAAATTACCTCTTTTCCGGTGGCAATTGCTGTGGCCTTGACAATGTTGTGTCCAGGGAAACGTCATCACTGCTAGATTTTGGCAGCATTATTGCAGTGGTTTAGGGTAAAATTAGAAAAATGGCTTTTCATTAGTTGGTCATTGCATATTGTGGTCCCTTGAAAATTGGCCTGGTGTGCCGGAAGTCATGGTCAAAGCAACTGCACACAACTATAGAGCCCTTATTTTATGACCAGCAAATTGTGTTTGTTTGTATATTATACGTCTTATCAGAATGTATACTCTGCAGGTAAATACAGACTGGCAAGTCTAGGATTTCCCTATTGACATAATGTGACAAATTTCAATTTATTGTTTTTAAATTATATAAAACTAGGTTTGCAACAAAATTCTCAACATAAAAAAGGAACACATAACACACACTTCAATGGTTTATAAGCTGCAAATGTATTTAAAGCAGAGTATGCACCTGGAATAGTGTTTAGTGTGCTTGTTATTGAGGGACAAAAAAGAGGGGAGGGGGAGTCTTCCTTGGTGCCAAAAAATTTGTTGCAGGAAAAAAAAAAAAAAGACCCCCCCCCCCCACAACTTGATAGTGCCCAGTGCAGCCATAATGACGTTCTGGGTTTTGCAGAAAGAAAAAAAAACTTACAAGCAACACCCAGCAGTGATTCTGGGCATTTCCTAAACAGTTACTCACAATGCTGTGACAGAGGCACTGGCACCATTAGATCTATATTATAAATATTGTGACTATCACTACAAAATACACTAGCAGTTTAATCATATTAGAGACAAAAAACACAAACACCTTTTCACCTTTAGTCTCAGCATTAGTAATTTATATAATTTGTATGGTGGAGATAACGATGTAATGTGAAGTTAATTATTATTATACTCAGAGTCCGTAGCGCTAATAACTTAATATAAAAACTCACTGGCACATCCAACTTGACTATTGGTGCAGAACTTTTCTAAATATTACACAAAGTCTAATATTAGGCTACCAGTTTTGAACTACATAGTGATAAACAATTTCACATCTGGCCAGATAAAACAGTTTGTGTCTCAGATTATATTCACACTGATCTGAATACGATCCGGTTATATAGTAGCCTAGAAAATAAGACAGGTTGATCACAATATTTTATACATCACTGATAGGTGTAAATATGACTCCCAGCGGAATGTACTGTAGTACATATTGTACAGTAATTCATTCCACCTATAACAAGCAATTAACTTCTATACTATGAGTAATGGCTGAAAAGGCAACATGAACTGCCGAGAAATTCCTGGTTATTCAGGTACCACTTACATATTTGCAAAACCATATTCATAAAGTTTAAAGCAACTGGCTTAGTGATATTTAAATATTAATTACAAATTGAAGACTGTGACAGTTCAACATTTACATATAATTAAAAAAAAAAAATTAAAAGCACCACACCCCTGTATGGTTACACTGCATTTGGACAGATATACCATTTGGTTTGCCCAGTTAAGTCAGTTTTTATAACAAATTAGATGTAGCTTGAAATTTCCACTATCCCCAGGCAAGTAAAAAAATTGCAGCAGACAAGTTTGACTTTTCCAATCTTTAACATTGAGTGGACTAGTAACTTTCACTCTGGGCTATTGACTTTTAACCCCTGACTAGTAAACTATACCAGGGGTCAACAAATTGTTTAAAATATAGATGCAACTAAGAATATTTAGGAGCCAGTGGTAATATGTAATATGAGATATATATATATATATATATATACACACACACACACATACACACACACACAGTGCTTCACCAAATCATAAACCTAGAATTCTTCTCTGGCACTACATTTTTAGATAGATTCTAAAGTTACACACTCATTATCTAAATACAAGAACCATTACCTGGCACCTAAAGTTCCCAAATTTTCTGACTCCTAAATGAACATAAAAAGACCAGCATGCTATTTACACAAAACTATTTCAATGATTATTTGAAGCTTTGTTTGTTTTGAGATTAAATTACCGGCTACTTCACAAAAGGATTTGATGCAGACATTAAATAGGTGGAATTAATAAAGAGTACAGAATGTTACAGATGAGAACATTCCACACCCTGTACTGTACCTGTTCTCTGTCAGACACACCTAAAAACTTATGCACATGGCACAAGACTGCACGCTTCTGGGCTAACTCATGCTCATTGGCCAGTCGCTCCAGCAAGTACATTGTGTTCTGTGCGAGGGACAACACTCACGCTCGTGAAAAGCTTATGACATGATGTCACAAGCTGTACTGTACATCAGCAATGTTCTGCCAATTAATTACAGTTTCTACGCTACTGGGAAGGAATAGAAAAACAAATTAAGCGCCAAGTCATACCTGCTCCTTTGGAACATTAGATGTAATTGGCTAAATATAGAGTACCTATTGCACAAGGCCCAAATAGCTAACTTGGAATGATACACAAAACAATTTGGAGTTCACGGAACCATACAACAGATATTCCAGTATTGTTAAAGGGGTAAAACCAGCTACAAAAGCAGCCCCCAGTAGCTGTTGGCCAGATAATATTCTGAGCTGCCAACATAAGGACCAGCAAACTTATTTATTTAACAGTTTATATTAATAGAAAAGTAGAGAAAAAAAAAATACAATGCATATAAATATCATGTTAGAAAATGCAAGAATATTTGAAGTGAATGGAAATTCAGATAAAATCGGTGCCCGGTTTTTAATAATCCGATTAAAAAACAAGGGCACTTTAATTCATCAAAATTTACATTTCACTCGTTTTCTTCAAATACTTACCTTTTAATCCTGACAGCCGCTGCAGCGCTTCCTCCGCCTGTCGTAAGCCCTCTTCATTTCTGACGTATGAAGAGGCTTCCGACGGCCGGGGGGAATCGCTGGAGCGGCTGTGAAGATTAAAAAAAGGTAAGTATTTGAAGAAAACTAGTAAAATGTAAATTTTGATGAATTAAAGTGCCCTTGTTTTTAATAGGATTATTACACTGATTCATCTGAATTTACACTCACTTTAATAAAAACACTTTAAAATCTTCTCAATAAATATTCCAGCGTGCCGAAATCAAGCCAGCCTATGAAAATACCAGGCACGGCATAGCACAGCTTAATTTGACTAATTTGTGACCTCTCCTCCGTTGATGAACTAGGTGCTAGCGACAAATTGAAACCATTATCCGATTGGTTGTGCATCCGGTGACCTTTTGGAGACACGGACCAATCAGATCATGCATTAAAGGCCGAGGGTAGATACACTCCAGAGAGTTCTGTTCAGAGCCTCGAGCGCCGCACCCGCCTCTGGGAACCTAACCATGGGTTCCACCACCCCACAACGTGCTTTTAAAAAGGAACCCATGTGCGTTCACAAGCTTGGAACCCAGGTAGCCGTTTGGGATACGACATGAATAATTAGTATCACTGAGGGCTTAGGAATGATTATATATTCAAGTGCACTTTTCTTGCATAATCTAAAAAGTTGTAACATTTATATTGATGATTATTTATAAATCAAATTTTCAATTAATGAAATAGATTTTTTTGGGTTTACTCTCCCTTTAAAGGGTTTTATGAAATATAAATCCTCATCATTAAAGGGACACTGAACTCAAAATTTTTCTTTCGTGATTCAGATAGAGCATGCAATTTTAAACAATTTTCTAATTTACTCCTATTATCAATTTTTCTTCGTTCTCTTGCTATCTTTATATGAAAAAGGCATCTAAGCTTTTTTTCTTGGTTCAGAACTCTGGACAGCAGTTTTTGATTGGTGGATGCATTTATCCACCAATCAGCAAGGACAACCTAGGTTGTTCACCAAAAATGGGCCGGCATCTAAACTTACATTCTTGCATTTCATATAAAGATACCAAGAGAATAAAGAACATGTGATAATAGGAGTAAATTAGAAAGTTGCTTAAAATTTCATGCTCTATCTGAATCACAAAAGAAAACATTTGGGTTCAGTGTCCCTTTAAAGATACCAGGAGAAAAAAAAATGTCGGCTTAAAAGGTTTAGGTGGCTCCTACAAAATCAAATTGGTTCCAAGTTCTATATTTTATTACACCCGGACACTAACCCAATAGCTGAGAAGGATGTGAATCAAACCATCCCAGACAACAAACCGGCTGCATAGTAATGGTTGTTGGCAACACAAGGAGAATTGATTCATTATTTTTATGCTAGTTTTTGTGTGGCCCTCACTTTAACTAAATGTCTTCTTCTCCCCAATATATAAGGGGCAGGATTTAAACTGTTCTTTACCTTTATATGTGTGTATGATAAAGTGTTTCTCTCCTTCCTTTGCTGTAAAACATCTCTCGCTTTTGTTTTTACCGCACTTCCTAGAGACGGCTAATTCTGCCGCATGCTGCAGTTAACCTAGGGCAGCTACAGTCTAGACAGTGATTGTTTAGAGCAGTGCACAAACTTTACGAGAAGCGAGCAGGAAGGTGCTGCGTGGCACAGTTCTGTCTATAGCGGAGGTACAATTATAAGCTCATTATAATGTTCAGTTTGCTGCAGTAAATCTGTTTGTCACACCAGTATGGATCCCATGATGTCTATAAAACCCAGTCTTTTTACCTAATCTCAGAGATGATACTTCTCAGATATACAGTGGCGGTAAAAACAGATCCTATCTGACCAAACAGGATTGAGAAGCTTTGGAACGCAGGGGACCAGGTTTACTAAGAATGAAGAGGGTTGGGGAAAATGTAAAAAGGTTTCCCCATTTACTCTGGGGAGCTTTACAGGACTATTCTAGTGCAATAAGGACTTGCTTTAATATTGTTAGTGTAATTATAATACTAGCGATCGTGCAAGTCAACCCCACAAAGGAATTAAATACATAGATAGATAAAGCACAGCTCAAACACCACAAAGAACTGCTGTTACTAAGCGAAAACAGCTTGGTTGTGAGACAGGGGTTTAAACACATAGACGCTGCATCATTCGTGTTAAAATGACAGAACAGCCCATTAACCAATATGTGTAGTTAAACAGCTTTACTTCAAGTTGTTGTGATCAAGGGCACCAGTAAACCCTGGTCTAAAGAGACAGGCAACAGTTCTTGTACACAGGTCTGAATATTCTTATAAACAAGAATGAGCTACCGGGTTATTCCATGGTATTAAAGGGACATTAAACACTTTGAGATGGCGATATATATATACTGTATATACACACACATAAATAAAATAACCTCTGCAATATACTTTCATTATTTATTTTGTCGCCTTTGCCTGTAATTCCATTCTGAAATTGTGAGCTTTTCAGTTCCTGTTAGAAATGGAAGTGCAGAACTCTGTTAAATCCAGCACAACCATTGGCTGCACACTCTAGTGACCTATGTATAACTGTCCCTAATTGGCCCCAGCAGAGAAGGTAACTTAAGTTACAATATGGCAGCTCCCATTGTTTTATAGACACTAAAACGTTACACTTATTATGTCAATATTCAAGCAGCTAATGAAAATTTAAAAAAATACATCTACATGTTATTCTTAGACTAATCTTTTCTTGGCCTGAATCATTCTATCTAGCAGGATCAGTGCCTGGGTAGGCCATGCTGATTGGTGGCTAAATGCAGCCACCAATCACCATCCAGTGTGCTGAACAAAAGATATTAGACCAGTTACTAAGCTTACATTCCTGCTTTTTCAAATAAAGATACCAAGACAACAAAGGAAATTTGAAAATAGGAATTAGAAAGTTGCTGCTTTATCTGAATCATAAAATAAAACAAATTTGGTTCAGTATCCCTTTAAGCCTAACAAATGGAGTTTTCTCGCCTGTACTTTTATTACAACAAAGCATTTTATTTGTCAACAAATTCCTATAAAGAGCTGATCCAGTTCTACTGCAGATGAGGATACGGCAAATGAGAAGCATACGCGTGTATGCCCCAAGAACTGGCCATATCCTCATCTAGTGCAAAATGAAGGAGCATTTTATTTTTACACTACCTTACTACTTTACCATTAAGCATAGATAAATTTACCTAATAAATCCTCATGGTTGTGGGGCGGGGCTATTGTTTACCAATAAAACCATAACAATGGTCCTCATCAGTTGTATAAACACATAACATGTTTAACCCTTTCCCGTCTGGACTAAATTGTCTACATCGGAACGAAGTTGTGATGTAAACAAATTGAAATCACGCGTTCGTTCATGGCTTGACTTCAATGATGGGACATCCTCCAGCCTGCTACCAAGCCGCTATGGCTTCAGGAGAGCCAAAATGGCTAGGACGTTCCATGCCGTCCTAATGGTGCTAAAGCCAGCGCAGCATGAAACGTCCTAACAGCAGGAAAGTGTTAATTCAGTACTGTGTGTTGCTATGCAGAGTGAAAGCCACTATACACAGAGCATAAACAATAAATGCAAAATAAAAACACAATGCAAAGCACTTAGTTTGAATCTCAAATGAGTAGTAGATTTTTTTTCTGACAAATGTCAGTTTAATTTCCTTGCTAATTCATCATGTGACAGCCATCAGCAAATACACTTATATATCTTAGATGAATCTCGCACACGCTCAGTAAGAGCTGGTGCCTCAGAAAGTATGCATATACAAAAAAGCTTGTGCACACTTAGATAATGGAATTGAAATGGACATCACCCATGCAGTTCTTACCTGTGATGTTCAATTGAGTCATTATCTGGAAGATTTGCCCCACAAACACTGCATCGTTCAGTGAGATTTCGAACATCATTCTTCATTCCAGCTGCAATTTCACCCAATTTATTGAACAGCTCCCTCTGAATGAAGCCTTGTGGAAGAAGTCCTCCATATGCACTGAAGTCCATGGATACCGCCAGTGCTGGCTGCATGTGAAGGGCAGACGCCATGGAGGTTGGCACACCGATCATAGAGTCTCCCTTGTGATTTGGGAATGCAGAGAAGACACTAAGAGGTTTCTCTGCTTGGGACATAGCATGTTCTGCCGCAAGTTGAAAGCTTTGACCTAACTCAGGTGCTTGGTCAGGAGCACTCTCGTCACGACCAATATGAAGGTCTCGAGCACTCGTGATAACACTGCTGCGAGTTGGAGTTCCAGGGCTCTCTTTACTTTTGTCATCAGATTTGTCCCCACCAGAGATACTGGACTCATTTGTTGGACTGTTCTGGTTGGTGACCTCATCAACCTGCATAACCTCTGTCTTCACCTCAGAGACACCTTGGAGCCTATTTGTGGAGTGCAAGTCTAGTGCATTTTGTTGCAATGCCCCTTGGAGCAATGACTGGCCAATGGTCATCAAGCTATCTACAGCAGCTTTTGTAGGGCTCATGCCTGAAAGTCCATAAGATGTTGACACTGATGGACTCTGATCCACCAAACTCTGGTTTCCCAAGCTAGCATAGCCACTCTCTTCACTGGAATGCTTTGTGTTCAACATATTTTTAATGAACCTCGCCTTCCTATCTTCTTCATCTTCCATGGACCTATCTCCTGAGCAAAGTTCTCCATCATTCTCTTCAGAAGCTTGGATGGTCTCCAAGATCTTGAGACATTGCTCTTCCAAATACTCAATTTCTAGTATTTCTGCTGCATACAGCAGATCATCCAAATCCTCCACCTTTGCCTGCAGAGTGGCAGTGTAAGCATATTCCAAAATTTGTTGAAAGGTCTTTGGTGACAAAAAGTCCAATGTGTAATGCTGGCTACTTCGATGGAACAGAATCTCAAACATTTTACTCGTACAAGCTAAAACTGTCCTATGGGCATGAAACTCTTGAGAGTCAACCATTATCACTACATCACAAAGGGTCCCCGACAATCTCATTTGGTTGGCTTTAAGCAGAAGCCCCGTGGGGTGGTTGGGGTTCTGCAGCTGTATCATACCCATATTAGTCAAATCCATAATGCTCCTGAGGTCTAGTCATTAGGCTGTCCGTCTCTTATGGTGAGCCACTATCAGGAACTAGATGACCTATGGATACAAAGAAAAAAATACATAGATTAAACAATAATACTACACAACTAAATTAGAGCTGCTTATTAAGATTCACACTGGTTTAACTTTCTAATTTATTTATATATCAGTTTTCCTTTGTTCTCTTGGTATCTTTTTTTTGTAAAGCAGGGACGTAAAGCTCAGGAGTGTGCTCGTGTCTGGAGCACTATATGGCAGCAGTTTTGAAAGAATGTTATCCATTTGCAGGAGTACTAAATAGCAGCACTATTCCCTGCCATGAAGTGCTCCAGACACCAACCTATGTGTCTCTTTAAAGGGACAGTCTAGGCCAAAATAAACTTTCATGATTCAGATAGAGCATGTAATTTTCCAATTTACTTTTATCACCAATTTTGCTTTGTTCTCTTGGTATTCTTAGTTGAAAGCTTAACCTAGGAGGTTCATGTGCTAATTTCTTAGACCTTGAAGCCCACCTCTTTCAGATTGCATTTTAACAGTTTTTCACATATTTCATATAGATAACTTCACGTGCATGAGCACAGTGTTATCTGGGAGCAGGCACTGATTGGCTAGACTGCAAGTCTGTCAAAAGAACTGAAAAAAGGGGCAGTTTGCAGAGGCTTAGATACAAGATAATCACAGAGGTTAAAAGTATATTAATATAACTGTGTTGGTTATGCAAAACTGGGGAATGGGTAATAAAGGGATTATCTATCTTTTAAAACAATAAAATTTCTGGTGTAGACTGTCCCTTTAACAAACAATACTAAGGGAATGAAGCAAATTTAATAGAAGTAAAAATTGGAATTTTTTTCAAGTATATGCTCTGCTTGAATCACAAAAGAGAAACTTTGGGTTTTCTATGCCTTTAAATAAAACATGTTGAGATCTGGGCATATCCTAAAAGGGCTGATTTAAGTAAAAATAGTTTGCATATAAAAAAAAAATGTTTATTTAAAAAAATACTTGCTAGCAATTTTTAATTTTCAAAAACAAACAAAATTAGTAACATAGCTATGCTGCCTGGAGCAGTCTGATTCACCCCCTATCAGTGCTTAGCATCAGACACACAGGCATTGTATTTTAACTGAGATCACAGCGTCTTATTTGCTTCTAGGCAGCTCCAGCAGATAATGAGTGTTAAAGTCTTGCATTCTACCAAACAAAGATAGATATAGATACAGCCATAGAAGGAATTGTGTAGGGGGAGTTAGAGCTGTACAATTCAGAAACCTAAAAGAAAGGGTTAATGGCGAGGCACTGCAGTATAAATTTGCAGGTAAAGTACAGATTATATTTTGTCTCTATTCCAACTTGTTTTATGTCCCTTTAACTAACCCAATTGGTCACAAGAAGAGACACAAATTACAGATAACTAAGACAGGCCAACTTTTAAAGTATTTCCCTTTTAGGGATGTTTGAGCCAATTGACATAAAATGGATTATGAAACAAATCTTGTAGACATATTCTATGTACAATAAGAAGGAAGGAATTGTATCTAAAGGCTTGCGAAGCAATAGGACGCTCTATTAGGCAAGTCTGAAGATTAGAGTTGGTGTACGATTTCCTGTTAAAAGGTACAGTAGCAGTGCAAACCTACAGGAGTTCATTTGTGCTGTTACAAATGGCTTAGATGTGCAATTTTACACTAATCACAGTCTCATAAGGGATATCGGTACCACAGACCCAGCAATAATAAAAACAAATGCTACAACATTCTAAAAAGGTAAAGTTATCAGACCATCTATTCAGCAATTAAAGTGAAAAAGGCAAATAGTTCTGCATCCCTACAATACAAGCTGGACCGAACCTACAGCTAAAGCAGGAATATGCTCGGCTATCAAGCTTTTTCATGAGGGGGTCACACTGGTCCAGCAATTGAAAAACAATTCTATTTACACATTTTAGTAGTTTAAAGGGACACTGAACCCAAATTGTTTCTCTTTCGTGATTCAGAGAGAGCATGCAATGTTAATCACCTTTCTAATTTACTCCTATTATCTATTTTTCTTCGTTCTCTTGCTCTCTTTATTTGAAAAAGCTAAGGAGCCAGACAATTTTTGGTTCAGACCACAGGACAGCACTTGTTTATTGGTGAGTGAATGTATCCACCAATAAGCAAGAACAACCCAGGTTGTTTACCAAAAATGGGCCAGCATCTAAACTTACATTCTTGCTTTTCAAATAAAGATACCAAGAGAATGAAGAAAATTTGACAATAGAAGTAAATTAGAACGTTGCCCTATCTGAATCACGAAAGAAAAAAAATGTAAGTTTAGTGTCCCTTTAATCAAAATGGGGGGGGGGGAGGAAGAATATATTTTCAACAAACAAAATGTATCAAGTAAAGTCCCATGAACATACAAACCGATATGCATATCCCATATTAACATAAAAATACAGAACACAAAGCCATTTGCAAAGAAGAGAGAAAAGGTGTGTGTTGTAAATGGTGAATGGTAAAGGGAGTAGTGATGTTCCAAATAAACACACACATTCAGTACAGGCTCTAAACCTTAAAGGGACGGTACACTGTAAAATTGTTTTTCCATTACGACTTGTTATACCAGCTGCAGAGTATAAAATGTATGAGAATTAGCATTTTCAGGTTTATTTGTGTATATGAAGTAGCTGGTTTTGTGCTTTTAAACCACAGCCTATTACAATGGGTTGAGCTTCAGGTTATATCAGATCTCGTTATGTTATCAATTTGTGTACACACAATTGCTTCCTTATCTTATATTTGTCTGGAAAACTAAAGCTCAATACATAGAGAGAACAATGGAAAATTATCATTTCTTAACTATCCTGCACCCCGATGGGAGTGTAATTTCTTCTGCTGGCTGTGTTTACTTAGGCTATTAAATAGCTGAGACTCCAGTATCAAAACTTTCAGTATAGGTTGAGAAATCACAAGCTAAATCAACTATTTCAAAAGGTCAAAATAGGGGTAAAGGAGCTATTTGTTAACAATTTAATACACTCCAGCAGGTAAAAGGTATGATTAAGAACAATTTAAATGGGAGACATTTTTTGGGTGAACTGTCCCTTTAACTATGTCACACATCAATCAACAAAACCAAATAGAACCTTAATACAACTGTAAAATAATATACTATTGGCTGTTAATGTGATAATCCTCTATGTACTTCTGTACAGACCATGATATAGATTTGTTAGCATACTGAGATGTATTATGTGCTACCTGCTAGTGGTGATTGTCTATGTGTACAGACAGACAGACAGACCATGATATAGATTTGTTAGCATACTGAGATGTATTCTGTGCTACCTGCTAGTGATGATTGTCTATGTGTACAGACAGACAGACCATGATATAGATTTGTTAGCATACTGAGATGTATTCTGTGCTACCTGCTAGTGGTGATTGTCTATGTGTACAGACAGACAGACCATGATATAGATTTGTTAGCATACTGAGATGTATTCTGTGCTACCTGCTAGTGGTGATTGTCTATGTGTACAGACAGACAGACCATGATATAGATTTGTTAGCATACTGAGATGTATTCTGTGCTACCTGCTAGTGGTGATTGTCTATGTGTACAGACAGACAGACCATGATATAGATTTGTTAGCATACTGAGATGTATTCTGTGCTACCTGCTAGTGATGATTGTCTATGTGTACAGACAGACCATGATATACGGTAGATTTGTTAGCATACTGAGATGTATTCTGTGCTACCTGCTAGTGGTGATTGTCTATGTGTACAGACAGACAGACAGACCATGATATAGATTTGTTAGCATACTGAGATGTATTCTGTGCTACCTGCTAGTGGTGATTGTCTATGTGTACAGACAGACAGACAGACCATGATATAGATTTGTTAGCATACTGAGATGTATTCTGTGCTACCTGCTAGTGATGATTGTCTATGTGTACAGACAGACAGACCATGATATAGATTTGTTAGCATACTGAGATGTATTCTGTGCTACCTGCTAGTGGTGATTGTCTATGTGTACAGACAGACAGACCATGATATAGATGTGTTAGCATACTGAGATGTATTCTGTGCTACCTGCTAGTGGTGATTGTCTATGTGTACAGACAGACCATGATATAGATTTGTTAGCATACTGAGATGTATTCTGTGCTACCTGCTAGTGGTGATTGTCTATGTGTACAGACAGACAGACCATGATATAGATTTGTTAGCATACTGAGATGTATTCTGTGCTACCTGCTAGTGGTGATTGTCTATGTGTACAGACAGACAGACCATGATATAGATTTGTTAGCATACTGAGATGTATTCTGTGCTACCTGCTAGTGGTGATTGTCTATGTGTACAGACAGACAGACCATGATATAGATTTGTTAGCATACTGAGATGTATTCTGTGCTACCTGATAGTGGTGATTGTCTATGTGTACAGACAGACAGACCATGATATAGATGTGTTAGCATACTGAGATGTATTCTGTGCTACCTGATAGTGGTGATTGTCTATGTGTACAGACAGACCATGATATAGATTTGTTAGCATACTGAGATGTATTCTGTGCTACCTGCTAGTGGTGATTGTCTATGTGTACAGACAGACAGACAGACAGACCATGATATAGATTTGTTAGCATACTGAGATGTATTCTGTGCTACCTGCTAGTGGTGATTGTCTATGTGTACAGACAGACAGACCATGATATAGATTTGTTAGCATACTGAGATGTATTCTGTGCTACCTGCTAGTGGTGATTGTCTATGTGTACAGACAGACAGACCATGATATAGATTGGTTAGCATACTGAGATGTATTCTGTGCTACCTGCTAGTGGTGATTGTCTATGTGTACAGACAGACCATGATATAGATTTGTTAGCATACTGAGATGTATTCTGTGCTACCTGCTAGTGGTGATTGTCTATGTGTACAGACAGACCATGATATAGATTTGTTAGCATACTGAGATGTATTCTGTGCTACCTGCTAGTGGTGATTGTCTATGTGTACAGACAGAACATAAATGTTGTAAAAATTCCATGCACCTGAAAACAGATAATACTTCCCTAAAACAGGTAACTTTTGGAGAGGAGACTGAAAGGGTTTCTGCCATACTGTACAAGGACTAAGGTTTGTGCTTAAATATCTATCTGCAAAGCAGCAGAGCTCACAGCAAGCTGCTATACAAAGACTACAGCTTCTAACACAAATAAAGTCCCGTTAAATTGCTTATATACATAAACTCCCAGATAATCTATTCCCCCTCTATAAGGGGGTGCAACGGACAGTAGAAGACACAGCCAGGGTGGTTATTGTCTCAGTTCTCACTTCCAAGCTAGTTGTGGTCATAAACACAGGTTAAGGTTACTCTTTAACAAAAGACCATGAAGGCTGGAAGGATGTTTTATTGTAGATATCAGGATTTAGCACACCGCACATCACAGGGTCTGAGAGACATAAAAATACATTCACACTAAGGGGATGAACTCAATGTTACAATAAAAACACAATCAAGCACACAATATCTTATCACTTACTGGTATCTGGATATTGGTTTGTTCCTAAAAGCTTACAATCTAATAAAAAAAAACAGTTATCGCAGCTCAGTCCAGAAGACCACACACAATTTGGTAGAAGAAATGTTTCCAAATAGCTCTATATAAAAATATAGGATAACACGTTCCTTGCACCCCACCAACAAAAGTAAACTGTTGCTACTTAACCATAAGCCATCCTACAGCCTTTAACCATTTACAGACCACACCCTAGTTTTTATAATCATATTTGCAACTCTGCTAATCAATACATTAGGTTTTTAAATTATAGTGGAACTTAATCTTAGGTTCAGATGACAGCATGTGTACCACATACACACACTATATATTATTTTGTTTAACACACATACATACACACCTCACAGAGATTGCTGTATCAACATGTTAAACTTCCGATTGATTTAAAAAGAAAAATGACCCTCTCTGGCATTCACCTGCTGCACTACTGTACAAATCCACATTATTTTTCAAGAGAGCAGAACCATAAAAAAAAAAAACATAAAAAAAAAAACAACCACACCAACATGTGGATAAGCTGTTGATCAACAATTCTGGAGATTCATTTAAAATAAAAATAAAAAAACTGACAAAATACATATTTTTTGCAAACAACAAAAATCCAGTCACATCACAACCCTGATTAACTACAAAACAACTTCTAAATGGTCAGTTATTTCCTTGCCCAGAAGAAGAAAGACACAGGAATGAAATACTTTTGAACTATTAAGAACAAAATGAATTGAAATAGAGGTTAGCGCTAACATCCAGCTGAGATAGAATTGAGCTGAAAATACAAACGTCTCTCCAGGGAGACGGCAAATAAAGGATTATTACTAACAAATTCATTAGCTCTAGAAAACCCAGACTTGAGGATACAAACACATATATGCTGCAGCCTAAACTTTACTAAACTAACAACAAGAAGATATAAAAAAACAGACCAGATAAATGTATATAAATCAGGATAAGAGTTAAGAAAACAGACCCCACAAAAGCTGCCAGTCCTATTGTGTGGCAAAAGGCGGAATGTTTTTGTCTCTTGCGAAGCAGAAAGCAGTTTTACAGTGTGGGGGTCAGAGGGATAAATACAGATCAGTAAAAAGCACCAAATAAACCCAAGCTCTTAACTGTGATGTCACCCGGGGAAAAAAACAAATATTCCTTTAGCATTTTAACATACCTTGACATAGGTTTAAAAAGCAAACACCTGCACAGCTTATCAATCAGTGTATAAGATAATACAGAGTAATTGATCACTGATTGTAAGAGAGCTGTCTACAATAATAGACCTAAGACAGAAAGGGGAAAAAAATACAGTGTTACACTTAATTTATGGAGTGTTAAAATATGGGTTACAGTTTACTCCTATCCATAAAAGCCTTCTGTTTTTGTCTACTTTTATGCATGTGTAAGCATTTCATAGATGAAACTGATAGGGATCTGCTTTAAAAATAAATAAATAAATCTTAAACAAAAATGTTTTGCTAAATAAAAATGCAGCTTGCAAAACTCAAAACCAATGATCCTAAAAAGATTGCAACAACTATGTGCAATGTTATATGTGAAAAAAGAGAGACTATTTGCATGAAAGAAAGGAAAGAATCATCATTTCATTTGTGAATGTGTTTGTTTTCTTTGGCCAGGGGGGAAGGAAAGATACCCATTGACAGAACAAAGCTGCTTTTGATGAGTTGGAAGGGTTAATTAGTCAACTATTAAAAGTCCTTTATCAGTTGTGTATTGCAAAGACCTAGTTCCCTTTAAATCCCAGGCTGATCAAGTTTTTGGAAAATATACAGTGAAGCATCTATAGATATAAAGATCTGACCCTATGCAGATTAACCCCCAAACTGAAGAAACAGAGGGTGAATGTTTAAAGAGGCAGGACTGAGAGCCTAATAAGTGAAACAAAAACAGTAAAATGTCTAACAATAAAACAATGCATATTCCCATTACAGTGCATTTTATTACAACATTATAGAATAAAGGGTTTGATACAGATATATTCATGGAAATATATACTTTTAAATGTGCATCTTAAAGAAGATGTTTACATATTTTACAGAACAATCTTTATTCTATACTGATACAGCTTCACACTAAACAAAGATCAGATTGTAAGTAAAACAATGCATTTAATGAAGTTCTACATCCACCATGTTGCTTATGAGACAAAAAATACAAATGAAGCACAAATTTAAGAAAAAACAGAAATTCTTCATCTAAACACTATAATTAATATTAGTTAACAGTCGCTTTGTTTTACAATATAGAGAATACTTTTTTCCTGTTTCTTTAATGATGCATTTTGCTCAGACAAAAAATGCAAATGAATCAATACCCTAGAATACTTTAAAATTCAACAGATGAATACAAAAGGCAGACATCATATTGATGTAGTAATCTAACTCACCAACTACAATTCTCCATTGCTCTTTAAACAGAGTCAGTGAAGTGTATGAGAGACACAATCTGACACTTTTTTATATAAAAAAAAGGCAAAACATTTTCAGCCCTTTTGCTGTTTTATTGCACAGACATAAACAAGTCATAATTATGCGTGCCACATTTCGCTGTCCCCTTTATTGGTCTCAGCACTGCCATCCACAGCATCAAACAGGAGAAATCCAAATATGAATTACAGCAGCTCGGTGCACTGCATAATATAATAGTCTGATCCTTCGTATATAAAATAAGCTAT